>NC_142931.1:63786316-63978816 GCF_046866305.1 Octopus bimaculoides | reverse complement strand
AAATTACAAAGCCATGGTTTAGGTGAAATGAAAAATTATAGACCCATTCTTTCTATAATGTTGGTGTATGGAAAAAAGATATGTAGCATTGGGTAACCGCTATATAAATCAGTCATGAATTAGGCTGGCAGTAATGTTGCTATCCTAACTTGCATACTTGTGCTATTAACGTCGTTATGAATTACGGTATAGCTATTAAATGCACAACTCAGCTGTTGTTTTATAAAGCATGACCGCTTTATATAGCAACAAACCTATTGATGCTATTGTGTGGGAAAGCCATTTACGCCTATTGTGAGAGGAGGTGTCAACAAACGGTGGAACGGACTGTCATGAGACTCTTTCATTATTTTCAGCAAATCATTTCCATAGAAACACTACTGTTTGTATTGTTATTTTAATTCATAGTGAGTTTCAATAATGTCTATGTATGCATGTATGTATGCATGTATGCATGTATGTATGTGTTAGCACGTATGTGTATATATGCTTGTTTCTATGTTTCTGTATATGTAGTCGTGTCCTATTTTTTTGTGTAAGTTTGTGTGCGAGTGTGTTTTTATGTGTTGTTTCCTCTTTGTGCGCATGTGAACACCCCACAACGATTTTCAAACTGATCTCTGTCAATAACATTTTCTGTCTTGACGAATACCACCTAATGCATTACTATTTGTTTTGTTTTCTCCATTCTCCTCCACTTTTCTTGTTCGTTATAATGAATTTTTCCCATTCTCACATATTCAATTGATTACTTCTTGAACACTAGGAAACAACATTCGAGAGAATCTTTGTGCTTTTTTCGTTGTAGCCTTTCTCTCCTTCACAGGTTAACATTTATTCTCAGTACCACATATATTACTATTCTCTGACGCAAGAACAAACTATTATATCACGGATGATTGCCTAGTGGCAAATACCTGTACTGAATATAAAATCACACTTCAGTGATTTTCCACTGTTTTTGTTAACTATCTCTTCCATCCACCATGTTTCTGTTACCACTGATCGAAGTCCCCTAAGTGCTTCATTAAAATTGTGATGTGAAGATAATTCTAAAAACGGGACACATAAAACACTGGAAGAATATCACCAACCCCTACAGACAAGGTGTGCTATAACCAGCACAATAACTTGTGTACGACCCTCGTCTAAATCGTTAAAGGTGCTTGCGTTCGTCACACAGTCTTCAAGCTTTATCCGATTCACAATCTGCAGCCTAATATTTTGGTTGCTGCTATAATGACCACTACTTGAAATTATCTTTTCTTCCGAGCAGTACTTACGAAACGTATGCTTCTACATTTGCTGCATAATTTCTACTCTACTCCATGTTGCATATACCATGTCTGACTCTCTCTTTCTTCCCTTCTCTTTTTTATAAACTACCATTCTTATTCAATTTCAATATCTCGAACGCGACTGAGACAGTCATTAAAATAACTCTTTCGATTATCTTTTGTAACCCCACTTCCTTAAAGGCTACCAGTATAGTTGTCGTAGGCATGCAGCAGATTTGGCTTTACGAAGACAAGTCCACTACACATCTAAACGTCTATATCACTACCCTTTAGGTCACTTTCTTCCAGAAATTAGTTGGAAATTGCTATTGTGTGGAACCTTGATATCAGTTATCATCTTATCCTCCAGGTAAGCTGCGCATCAAATATTTCAGTCCATTGCTCATATTTTGTATCGACGCCTTCCGGTTTGATGTTGAGACAGTAGTAGCGTATCCTGATAGACATCTTCTCCGAGAAATACTCTATTAATACCGGAGCACCTTGGGATTTGTTTTGTCACCCATATATCAGAGATCTCTTAAGAATCACGTCAAAAACTTTCCCCTCCTACGAAGATGATACCATCGCTAAATCCCTTCTCTAATTCGCAGCACTTTAGCGTCAACCACATGAAACTTACATAGTGCATGCTAAATACTAAATATTACGTCCATTAAGAAATTTAATATTCCCTAACGAGGTGCAAGACAATCTTCTGTCGTTCAACGTCACAGATATATGATCACAACATAAATGAAGATAACATTATCACACATCAAAGCTTCTAAACTAAATCAGCACACAACAAGTATATCAAAAAGAGGCCAAATATGCTATGCTTCACAATTTCTAGTTAGTTCTACTGGTGAATGCAGAGACTACTACCTGAATTACACCACAAAACCTGGCCTTTCGACTAACTTTGTATTAAACTCAGGTGAGACCCACAATGGAGTACTGATAGAGAAGGGAGATATCTTTGGAGTTGGGGATGGCTAGAGTATTGTGTGAAAAAGAAAGTGTGTGTAGTACATTCTCTAAGACCAGACGACTCAGAATCTACTTTCACCTGACCCCTTATTAGATTTTTAGTAGACTACCTATTAAATCCCAAATGTATGAAGCGAATGTCAAGTATTAAAAATATGTGTATGAGCTTGTGAGAAAGAAAGAAAGAAAGAAAGAAAGAAAGAAAGAAACAGGTAATGTGTGTATGTGAGTTCTTTAAGGTATGTATCTGTAAGTATATATTTAAATGGATGAATTCCATTTTACGAACTTATCTATGCGTAATTTGTAAAGGCAGTAACTTGAACTCATCAGACGGATACATGTAATGTAATTATGGATTAAGACAGTATAATAATAATGTTATTATTATTAAAGAACATGGCTTCACACAATAATTTTTTTCTCAATTGTGTTTTAATACTTTTCTCCTATCTCTTCCCTTGAAATTGAAAGCAGTCCTCATTACATTAAATTTTCATTTTATTCTCGATGGAGATTAATTTATATATTCCTAGTTGCAGATATTCCGGCTAATGAGTTGTGAAACTTTGAAAGAACGATTTAAACGTTTGGATACATTTCAAGTAAAAAAAATCGATACTTTTCAAATTCAATTTCTTTTAAAATTAAGTAGTTTAATTTAATCTTCTAAATGATGGAATGTAATAATTATTCAACATTTCATTGATATTTTTTTTGCCTTCCTTTGAAAAAATTATATAAAATTATATTTAGCCTTCTTTGTCTGTCTAGAAATGTGTAGAGTTGCTGAATGTTATAATTTTCGATATATTTACCATTTGTATTAAATTATACTTCAACATAGTTATAGCTTCATGACAAACAATGCTTGCGTAGAATTGTATTGATCAAGCAATATATTTAAACATCTCAGTGTTGTTGACGTATGTATGTATCTATCTCATTTTACAAGTTGCATAATGAATAATAAAAAATACAGTCTCTGAAATGTAAAATTTAGGCTATAATTTAATAAAACGAACGTCCAATTGCTAATTATAATTATTTATTTTATGAACATATAAACACATTTGTGTAAGAACTATGGCTAGCCTAATCGATTGGGTACAATTATATCGACTGAACAGTAAACAGTTTTTGTCCTGGTGACGACATTGTGCTTGTGATACGTAATACTCAGTCGCGAAATATTTACAGCGTATTTACTGATTGGACAGTTGTTGAGCATTTTCCTAGCTACTATATAAGTTCGAATGATTTTTCATGAGTAGGCAGAACATGGAGATCGCTTGTATTGTTTTAGTTTTGACCAAGAGTTCAGTTTCAATAACATGCTTTATTCTGCTGTTTCAGTGCCAGATAAATTCCCTCTGATATTCACATAAAGATTTTAAATGAAATTTTAAGGCACCCACTGCTCTTGACTAGTGTGATGGCCACACCACAGTCAGCACGATTTATTTTCTCTATGATTAGAGCTGTTCGTTGTTCCAGGACGCAAAGTTTAATGACATATCGACTGCAATGAATCCTAAGGTGTGTTTCGACGAAATGCCGATTACAGTATGCTATACAAAGAACTCGCTTCCACGTCATTTTTTAAGTGGTTACAATGAAATCAAATAATTTCCTAAGTAAATCGACGGAGCTTTTCATTTCATCACTGCGGCAACGTTATTTGAATAGAAAAACCTGGATTCAGATTCATATGCACTGGCATATATATAAGAATATTCTGCTCGTTGTTCTCTGCTAGTATATTGATGGTTGCCAACTCTCATTTGTTATGTTTGATATAAAAAAATATATTTGATATAAAAAATGTTTGATATAAAAAAGTTGATACAAATAAATTATTGTATATTTGTGAAGCTCAAAATTTTGTGAGGTGTATGGAAATCCAATTTTAGCAACACAAGGTATCAATAAAGTAATCGACAGTCTGATGCAGGACTGCTACTAAACTAGCCAATGGGTAAAGAAGCAATAGCGTATTAAGCCTTGATGCGATTACGCCATAAATAGGTAGAATGAGCGACTGCCGAATTAGCAGAAGGGAAACAACTTCGAAATGACAACACTCAGATGACACTACCAAATGTTGTCAAACATGTAGACAGTTTGCCGTATATGTACACGGAAAGCATTCAAACACCTTATAGTAGATCATTATTTGTTAAATAAGCGAAAAGAGATAGTAATTTATGGTAAGCATAATTTTAGAAGAGTTACAAAAACTCCACGAATCGGCATAACTCCAGTAAACGTTGGATGAGTATACATGGAAGCATTTGCGATTATCCCCATATTTCTTTCTTTCTTTTCTTCCTTCTTTTCTCATTCTAATTGATTATGATGAAAGATTATGAAAACAATTATTTGAACAAAATCGTGCATGCAAAGGATGGAACACTGTGAAAGGACTAATAACCGATATATTTTTTCATATCTCTATGACTGCCACCTCATCATTCTTATAAATATTAAGTGAACTTGACTTCACTAAAATTCTTTTAAGCCAACCTTAAATGTTTTTGTAAATTCTACTATATCCTATGCGTTTTCTAGGTTTTATTTTGACTTTAATTTGTTGCCAAAATTATTATTATTTTCCTTTTGTTTTGTATCACTTTTCATATCATAAATATTGCTACTTACTTATAATTACTTAAATATATCATCTACCAACTAAATCTATTTCGCATCATAAGAATTTAAGTATACTTTTGCAATATTTGTTTTGTAAGAAGATAGTGTAATTCGTTTAATGCAGTTTTGCTATATGCACGAAACACTCCCTCCGTATCGTTTAAGTTCTGCTTTGTTTGATTTACTAGTTAACTGCTTTATTTATTGCAGCATGGGTAACTGTAAAAGCAGTGGTAGCAACAGTATCAACTCCTACAACAGTACGAACATCGTCGGTAGCAGGGACGAAGGAAATGAAACCGGCAGAAAACAAATCAATGACAGCTTTATGATAATCAAGAACACCAACACTTGCAACACTAGCAAGGCGTCCTTTCTTTGGTGTACTTTCTACATTATACAGGATCTCCATAGGACTATGCTAGCGAATTGCAATGCGAAGTTTGATTTAGAAAAATATGAGGAGAGAAGGACAAAGCCTGTACCGTTGCTTGAAACTCTATCTCCAACTAATAGGAGAATTATACAACATCGCTGCGTGAGTTTAACATCGCGTTACCTACAGGCAGCCACTACTGTAAAAATAGCAATGAACCACTGCGATGTATAATAGGACAACGAGTATATGTGCAGGACAATAGTATATCTTCCACTCTATTCTCTCTTTATTTGAGAATAAAGGCGATAAAGATTACTAAAATGGGGTCCCATCAGAGCTAGATCTCCGAATATTTTCATGCAGTATATTGAAAGGGTGCAAAACATTACTTCAGTTGTGCATTTAGCATAATTACGGGTCTAAAGTTGTTAAAATCATCACCAGTGGACAGACAGACAAACATAATAAGATCAAACTTTGCACGCACAAACAACTTTGTATTCCTAAAAGAAATGATAAAGAACTGCTTCCTTATATAACACAATATGGAAACATAGAGACAAAGGCTTTCGAAAAAACAGTAAAATCATTGAACGAGTGTGGCGGTGTTGCTGAGAATCAAGTGGGATGGTTTTAACAACTTTAGGCTTTTAACATAGAAAGTTAAGAATGTTCACTGCGTTAACAGCTTAGACGTTGTCACATGTCGTCCTTGGTGTGGCGGGACACAAACATGCGGAATTCTAAACAGATCTATTCACGATCAGTTCCACTTCACTCGATACCTCATAGAGAGTCCGAGTAAACCACTTAATAGAGGAGTGCTCAGATCAATTTAGAATAAGACTAAAGCTTTTTATAGGGCTGATTATCAATACTTGGTGGCTGTACAAACGGTGAATAGTTTCGTTCCTGTCTTCAAATTTTGAATTGCTGTAGCGTGCTTAGGTTTTCTTCTTCTCTCATGCATTCTCAATCCTCTCTTCCCAAGGATTAGCTGAGAATATGACATATCTTTATAACAAAATATTAGCTATGGAATATCTTATTTTTTTTTAAATAATGGTGGTTATTGGTATAGGAAGAAATATAACATCATCAGGATACAATAAGTTTGTCTGCAAATTTGTAAAAGTTGTCTCACATCTGTGAAGAGAATATTTTCTGGTATAAATGAAAGACAGCTCTTCAACGTACATTATTATTTTTCAATACTTACATGATTATCTGTTGAACAACTAGTTTTCCGCTAGACTCAATATAGATACGCGACATGATAACGAAGCTTTACGTCTGAGCCACTAAAGCCTAATTAGTTTGCAAATTATCTGCAAGCAGCAGCATTTAAAAGGTTTCTAATTATCCTTCAATTAATCATTGGCATCGCAAAGAATTTACAAAACATTCTGCAATATGTTCATTTTGTAGTATATATGCTACTGAAACATTTTAAGATAAGTTGTCTACTTTGTCATTAAAATGTAATAGAACATATATATTTATATACAAGTACACACATACAGATATGGCTGCATTTATACGTGCATGTATATAAAGCTTAGCGGTATTTCTTCCGACTCTATACGTTCTGGGTTCACATTCCGCCGAGGTCGACTTGGCCTGTCATATCTTGGGATTCGATAAAATAAGTGTAGTAGTTGTGTGCTTGAATCGATGCAATCTTGTAGTCACTCCACCAAAATTTCAGGAATTCAAATTGAGGAAGCGAACTGGTCTGCAACACCCTACTCATTCATCAGTTGACCGTTTACTTGTATGTGTTTATTTCTCCCTACAATATCTTCTACATAAAGGACAACACTGACAATGTGTCCAAGTATTTTATTGTTTCCTTCTATTAAAACTATCTACTTTCTATTTAGTTTCTAGTTTGCAACATTCTTTATGTGAATTCGTATGCTGAAACTAATTTTGTTGTGTCTATGGAGAGCCATTATGCCAATATCATTAACACATGTATTGATTCAATTCCACACCTTTATTATTAGTCAATTGGTTAAATGTACAACTAACTAATCAATCATTTGTTTAATTTGGTTTAACAGCAAGTTATTTGTTTTGCTTTTTTTTTGTCAATGCACTTTCTTTGCTACTTTCAAACTATTCAATGGCTTTAGACCTTGTCCGTTATGGAGGCCGCGTTTTTCTGCTTGAGACCTTATTCCGTAAAAGCACATATACCGAAGTGTAACTTGAAAAGCCCGCCTCTTTCATGGATATATAGTGGTGAACAATTGTCTATGTACTGTGATGTTGATTTTTGTTTATTTTTATGTCACTTGACCATACGTGTACTGATGAATAAAAGATGTAGTTTACTGCATAGTTTGCTACGTTGATTATGAAACCAGTGGTTTACCGTTAAGTTAAAAGTTTTTAGGAGGTTCGCTTTGAAAGTTGCATTCCCTCGCGATCGGTAAAAATGTGCTTATTTTAGTAGTTTTGACTTATGGAGTCCCTCTAAGCGTGAGGCATTATTGTATAGTAATGCCCTTATATAAATTAAATATATATATATATATATATATATATATATATATATATATCTTAATCTTAATCTTATTTCGGCCAGAGTTCTTTCGTCACACTTCTGTGACCTCATCAGTGGTCCTTTGTTTCCTTCTTTCTTATGTGTGTCTCACCTTGCTAACTATCAGCCTAGCAAGGTGAGACACACATAAGAAAGAAGGAAACAAAGGACCACTGATGAGGTCACAGAAGTGTGACGAAAGAACTCTGGCCGAAATAAGATTAAGATTAAGATTAATGTAATATAAAGCTGAAAAAAAAAAAATTATATATATATATATATATATATATATATATATGCATATAGATATATATGTATATATATATATATATGTGGGGGGGGGGGTGCGTGCGTGTGTGTTTGTGTGTGTATGTTTGTCCCCCACCAACGCTTGACAACTAACGTTAGTTTATTTACGTCCCCGTAACTTAGCAGTTCGGCAAAATAGGCCAGTAGGATAAGTAGTATGTATATATAGATTGACAGAATGAGATAAATAATCCAAGGCGGTAAATAGTTTTCACAGTGATGTGCTAGTGAGTATTAGTTTTGGTAGTAAAAATACCCACTTACATATCACACTCTACCCTGACCTTCTCTCTACCTTTTCTATACCCATCACTTAATGCAATTCTATCGCATTACCCCTGCTCACATACCTCACACTCTTTTACTCTTAACATTCTCATCTCTTCCCCTATCTCTCCCTCACTTCTCCCTTCGTCCTATGATTTTATCCTGACCACTAGCTAACACACCCTCTCTCATTTCATTTCGTTCCCTCTATCTTCATTTCTTTTTTGTCTCCCTCCCGTTTTCTTTTTTCTTCTTCCTCCCATTGTCTTCCTGTTTTTGATTTGAACTATCACCTCTTTCTAATCATACACATCTCTCCTCCATCCATTTATCCATTAATATTATAAACACATTCCCAAATTGTAATTCGCACCAAAAAACTCACTCGACCGAACAACACTGTTTTACAAGGCTCTATGCTTTGAACGACCAAATATAACGACCATTGGATCTCACACACAAGGTACAGGATCTTCACAACATATACACATCATTCTACTTGAAAACTGCAAATACAATATCCTTATGTATCTCACCTCTGTATTTCATATATATTGTCTACAATAATTAATACTCGGACGTATCCTCGCACCGTCTCTCAAGTGATATATAAAATACCCCGGAAATAGTTGTAATACATTTTCTTTATAAATGATCTGAAAAGTATTTACAACCTTGAATTTTTTTATCTCATACTATCAACTAATACATGACCACCGTTATACTCCTCATTCGTATCATTATCGAATCTGGAGCTTAACCATGGTCCATCCATAGCACTTAGCGTTACCCGACACTTTTTGGGTCTTCTTGACACCAATATCTCTCATACCCTCGATATATATAAATATTTGTATATAAGTATATATATATATATATATATATATATATATATATATATATATATATATATATATATATATATCGTCCGTGTAATATACATCTGAAAAAGGAGCATACTCTAAAACATTAGACCACTGATATAAACATACTTTTTCGATAGTTGATTGTTATGGCCGGTCACTCTCTGTCCGGCCATAATATTTATCTTCCTTTATATAGGAACACGGAGACGGATATACAAGTTTCTCTCTCCGCGCTCTCTCATTTTGTGTGTATATATATATATATATATATATATATGATTTTTAAGCATATGCAAATTTTGAATGGTGCATAGAGGTATTCGGAAAAAAACTGGTTATAGAAATAGAAGTTTCTATAATCTGACGTAACTATGTAGGGTAAAGCATGATATTTTGCTGTTGAATAAATGGATGTAAAACTGTTTGGACATTCCGTGTCTGTATCCTTAAAGGCTAATTGCACTATCCTACCGCCATTGTTCCTACTGCTACTGATGCTATTAATACTCCTAAAACTACTTCTACATCTACTGGTACTAATACCGCTCCTGCTACTGCTGTTTCATATGATAAAGATAATGATGAGGAAGAGGAGACGGAGATGGTGGAGGAAAAGAAGCTGAAGGCGGGGATACAAAGGTGGTATAGAGGATTATGAACACAATATAACCACTCTTTCTATGATGGATTTGTTTCATAATTGGCATTGTGAATTTGAGCTTCAAATAATGAGATAATTTACAATTACGACTAATTACTTTTTGATTGCGTAATCATTAGGGAAATACATTGATATCCTAAACATGCTCTATTGCTTTCTTGATAGCGACGTATATTTCAGTTGAATACTTGTAGAATAAATAGCAACTTACAATCAGTTTAATTAACTGAAGCCGAAGAATCTAATTACCCATCTTCTTTCCTTTTGTAAATATATATATATATATATATACATAACCACGTGAAACAAATATTATTCACCATGATTAGTCATATTTCATTTAAATATGTGACTTCAATGCAGGCTCGGTAAAACCATTCCTTGTGTAACCCTCATGCTATTGCGCCTTGTTCCGTTCTTGTGGATTCTGAGGAGAAATTTGTTATTCGCAAAAGAAATTCTGGATTATTTCACGTCATTATTTTCCTTTATCACGAAGATGAATAAAGCGTGAAAACCAAAATCATCTCCTTATAGGATTTGGAAAAATAAATTTTATGCTAAATATCGAATCAATAGTTGCTAAATTCCAAAATCTAATTTTGTTCGTGAAGTAGCGAAGATATATATATATATATATATATATATATATATATATGAGGCACACACACACCCTCATTCACACACACACACATACACACACACGCATACTTAAATACTTAAATAAATGCATGCATCGATTTCTGGAATCATTTACGTATACATGTATGTATGACAATTAAATTAAGAGAACTCATAATTTTAATTGCGTCTTGATCATCTATTGTTCCATTGCCTAAAGACTTCAGAATTATCTTCAGCTATCTTTTTTAGCTCAATGCCAAAACTACACAATATCTATCATACAACAACTTGAAATGCATTTGCAATTGAAATCTATTTAAAATTGTTACTAAATGAGTTATTTGTCTATTTAATCCATACACATAATCAGTTAACGTTCGTGTGGATTTTAAATATTTAGTAATTTCCCACATAAGCACAAGACTTGCACTTTGTGGAGAGGAAACAGATGATTATATGAACTACAAGACTTATATTTCATTTAATTGACAAGGAAAGTATGAAAAAAACTTCATCTCGATGGAATGTATTTGACTTGGGAAGGATAGAAGCCGACTTTTATCTCGCCGCAATTTGAACTCAGAATGTAAATATCCTAAAAATATATCACAATGCTGTTTAGACGACGTGCAATACAATTGAATTTATAAAAATACCGTTCTATTTAATAGTAACCAATAATGGTTTCTTACATAAGCAAACAGCCTTAAAGGTGGTGGAGCGAGATAGTCGATTGTATCATCTTCGGCACCTTTCCTGTAAAGAGGAAAAGTAAATCTGACCATACCAGGATTTAAACTGAAAACGGAAAGAACAGACACAAAAGCTTGTAGACTTTGTTTTCAACACTCTAATGAGTCTATTCTATTGTCGTATTTAATATTTATCTTACAATAGATGCAGAATCAGAAATTTGGAAGAGGTGGCTAATAAATGAAATCTAACATTGTATTTCTCAGTTACATTATTCTATTGATCGCGGCGAGATGAAAGGCAATTAGGCAGAATTTGAACGCAGACTCTAGTGATCCGAAATTACTATACCAATGCATTTCTTTTATGCTCCAACGATTCTGATATTCCACCGCCCTCCTATCCTGATGAATAAGTCATTCTATCATTGATGTAAACCAAGAATTCGGGTGGAGAGGAAAAGTTTATTACATCGACTCCGGTACTCACTTATAGCGTTTTATTTCATCGAAGACCCCTGGGGTATAAAAAGAAAATCGACCGGATTTGAACATTAGACGTAGCGAGCGGGTAGATGTACAGTAAGACATTTACCCGACACCTAATGGTTCTACCAATTCACTTACCTTACATTAGAAAATAGTTTTTAATAAAAGAACAACCCTGAAAATTAAGGGACATGTAAGTCAATTATATGAACTCTATAGCCTGCATGATACTATATCAAGTATAGAGGAGGGAATAACAAAGTTAACACCTTGGGGGTTCGAACTAACAACATAAAAAACAGGAATTTGCCTTAAATTAAATAATGCATGCCGTTGATTTAAGAACAGTTCACCGATAAAATATCAAACTTTTTCCTAAGATATTTAAGAACACCGAACGGTACGGAATACTTTGTCAATTGTTGTTGTTGGCACTCCGTCGCTTACGACGTCGAGGGCTCCAGTTGATCCGATCAACGGAACAGCCTGCTCGTGAAACTAACGTGCAAGTGGCTGAGCACTCCACAGACACGTGTACCCTTAACGTAGTTCTCGGGGATATTCAGCGTGACACAGTGTGACAAGGCTGACTCTTTCAATTATAGGCACAACAGAAACAGGAAGTAAGAGTGAGAGAAAGTTGTGGTGAAAGAGTACAGCAGGGTTCGCCACCATCCCCTGCCGGAGCTTTAGGTGTTTTCGCTCAATAAACACTCACAACGCCCGGTCTGGAAATCGAAACCGCGATCCTATGGCCGCGAGTCCGCTGCCCTAACCACTGTGATATTGCGCCTCCACACTTTGTCAATATGTAATTAATAATCCTTTCTAGTATAGGCACAAGACCTGAAATTTTAACGGGAGTAGACGATTACATTGACCCAGTACTTGACTGATAATTATTTTATTGACCCCAAAAGGATGAAAGGCAAAATCGACCATGGCGGAATTTGAACTCAAAACATACAGACGAAATGCCATTAAGCATTTACCCTGGCGTGCTAACGATTCTCCCTGCTCGCCGCCTTAATATGTAATTAATAAGAACTGATGCTTGTTTTCAAAACGAGAATACAAACACAAGTTTTCCAGAAATCTCAGATAAACTGGGGATGCGCTTGACATCCCAATTTCAATAGTGATGAATTCATTTGCTGTAACATCGTTATCAATAAATATCAATGAGTGACATGTAAGAGAAATCGAATTCCTTTAGAGCTGTTTCATATCGATAACTGAAGTATTATGGTACAGAAATCGATTTACTAATATTCTATCTGAAAAATTGACGCAGCATAACATTTACATCTTGCTGTTAATACATTCATTTCTGTAAGTTGAACGTCACTTAATATAGTGGTACCAAGTAATTTATTGTATATACATCTACATTATTGGAGTTAATGCAGTCTCTCAGATCAATACCCATAAATATATTAGTATATCTGGATGCATTCCATCTGCGTAAAGTCAATGGTCCGTGCACTCATATATTTCTTACTTCTCAAATGATGCTTTCATAACTATCAATAATACGTTTGTACATTTTTGGAAGCAATAAAGTAGCATAACGAAATATCTTTATATGCATTAATGACATTATGAGGATCTCTCAATAATATTCTTGAGGAATTAGTTTCGTAATACCTGGGATAATGCTAAACATTCTACATCTAGTCGCAGTACTAGAAATTTAGTACCGAATGCTTGATTGCAAACATCAATCCTGTTAATGTGGATGAAAAATGTTGTTTGTATTGAAAAATATACACAGATTATTATGATGTTGTTTATAGAATTGCCATAAGATATACAGTGCAATATAGTACCTTTATGTTTGAACAGATGCTTTGTACTGAAAATATTTGTACTATTTTTAGGGGAGAAGCTATTTTTTATTGTTAAAAGAAGGGATTTTTATAAATAAAAACAAACTGAATAAATCAACTCAAAATGTTTCTTGCATTCTGCCTTTTCTTTCCTTTTTTTTTTTTTTTGAACCGACACCTGAAAGAATAAAAAATAGCAAATTTCATATTCTGGACTAAGAATTTGAAATACCGAACTTAAATATGTGACTGTTTACTATGTGCTTTTAATAGGAGAGGTAGTACTGAATCACTTGGTAATGTTTGTATTTGTGAGTATTGTGTTTATTTACTTGTGCTACATAAAGTAGTATGTTGCTATGTACGTTCTGTGATGAAAAATGTAAAATCTGTGCTAGGAAAATGTGATGTGAAGATTTTATTCGCTTGCTTGTACTATTCCTTCCGTCCTAAATGATACAAAATTGATAATATAATACTCATAAGCAGCACTTGACTCTTTCACATATATTCATTATGAAACATGTAAAATAATCAAAATTACGAAAAGGACAATTCATTGTAAATGCATTATAATATTGGAAACCTCCGCTGTTTATAGTGTGTATTTATGGCATTTATACTCTTTAAATGCCAGATGAAGGTTGTACACAAAATAATTTATCGAATTCAAGAAGAAAATTTATTTTAAATTGAAAATGTTACATTAGGAGAAAAATCACAGAACATCTTGTATCTTTTTTGATGCTATGCATAAAGAAATGAAACAATAAATTTATATAGTCAGATTGACCTAAATTTCAAGCACCAATTCTACAGACAGCAATTCTGCTTAAGGTTACGGTAGTAAAAACATTGTAATTGGCTTCACTGCATTTGATTAACCTATAATTTTCAGCAAAAAATCTTCAAAGATAACCTCTTAAAGGAATTTAAAATGAAATCGTTGCCTTTATTACTTTTATAGCTTTATTTTTTTTATCTGGAGGAGAGGATAGATTACTGGCATATACTTTAAAGAAGGAAAATGAATGTTAGTTTGGCGGATTGGAAAGAGAATTGCGATCGATTGTCCATGTGCCAGGTTTTGGAGAAAATGGAGTCAGAAAAATTGTATTGATATACAATAGCTGTCTTATACATGCAATCGCTTACTACCTATGTTGTTTAATAACGTTATATTGAATATTTACTTGAATTTTTTTTTATCTGTCTATCCTAAATATTGAGGAATCGGTAATACTAAGATACCTTCAGGAAAATAATGACATTAGATGAGGCATAAGGAAATTTTTTTATGAAGAACGATATATAAGCAATTTATTAGGCCCCAATGCATAATAGCTGTATGATCTACACAAATGATTTGAATATAAATCTCACAGGTACTAGTAGCACAAGGAAATGCTCTGGCAAAATATAAACGATATAAAGATAAAAGGTTGGCCTGAATGTAAAGCATAAAGAGATGAAGATATTTGTCAGAAGATATAAAATCTCTGTAAGAATACAAAACGAAGTAAAAAGTGAATCGATCAGATTCCCTATATGAATAATAATGAAGTTTTAAGTGCAAATTTCGAAATACAGAAATTAAGCTGATCGTCAGTACTAGGCTGATATATATATTCGCAATCTTGAGTTGAGTACTAGGCTGGAATATAAAATATGTTCGTAGTCTAGGTAAAGCCTAGACAATCAGCATTTGAGCAGAAAATGTAAGGGAGATAACTTGATTCCCAACTGCAGTTCGAGTGGTTCTCTAATAGTTTTCACAGCCGGGAAAAATATCGATATTACTTGAACTATTGAAAGGGCGGTGGAAAAACAGCATGAGTGTGCTGGGCAATTCATCTAAAATCCCATCGAGGTTAACTGTGCCTCTTTCGTTTTACTTGTATTCACAAAATGCATCACTACTCAGGTACGGTTGTCTCAATGGTGGTATGTTTCCACGTTTGACCCCGCTACCTTTAATAATTTCAATACGCAGCCATGATGGAGTGATTGAGAAGTTTGCCACGTATCCAGTCCTTTGAGTTTCGAACCTTCTGCTAGGCAAGAATGTTATAAACAGTACACGTACTTACTAGAAGTAATCTGGGATTTAGGGTACATGATTGCTCTAATGCAATGTTGAAACGTGGACATTTGGACCACATTTAAATTTAGTTGGAGGCAGAAACCGATTCTTCAAATAGAGTGCAACACACACACACATACACACACAAACGAAACATATTTCTTAAAATAGAGCTAAATGCAAGAATTAAGGTAGTTGATATCATCAGCACAACCTGTTCCAGTAATAATATATAATCATAACAATTAAATATTATTGCTGATGCTAAATAAATTAGGAAAATTAGACACACAACAAGAAGTATAATGACAATTTATGGAATACACCGCACAAAATCTGATACAGATTGTTTATATTTCCCACGGGACCCACTGGTTCCATGACACCAGTGGGATAAATTTCTTGGGGAAAATATTGAATATCTTCAAAAGAATCTACCAAAAATATCTACAAACGAATAATGGATAATCGACAAAAATATTTCGAAAAACAAGTGAAATCTGAAATTGCAGACGGTGAAAAAGAGGGGAGTTCGACTTCAAATGATATCATGTAAAAGCTAGAAAATATGCTTAACTGTTTGAGAATGCAAGATTAAAACGACGGACAAAACATCACTTCGTGGACAATACCTGCTTAACAAAGTGGAAAATTGAAACAAAAATTTATCTCTTCGCAGAAGTTTCTGTTTCATTCATAATTGCTACGATGGAAGGGTTATTGACTGAGTCACGGGATTAATGCCCTACCATCAGAAACCAACTAAACTATGTAATTAAGCAGAACATTTTAGCTAACTGCAGAAAATTTAGGAAATTGAGAAAAACCAAAATCAAAACTTATCTAACTACCTTGAATTAGCCAATAGAAAATGTTTAAAATGTTTATGGTGAGAAATTTGTTGCTGCAAGGAAATATTCTTCATTAAAATTTCTCTGTTATTTGGAGAAAATCCAAAAGCCTGCTAGCAATTGTTATAAGGATTCTTGAAGAAAATGAATATAATTTCAAGAAGTTAAACTTAATTTCTCACAGTTACTTTGCCTTGATAAAACAAGGCAAGTCTAATCCATGCTTGCAGATATATGACATCTATTGATATGTCTCGGTTTATTAGACAGCATCAGTGTAGTATTTTCTAATAATGAAGTTTATAAATTTTTAGTGATAACTTCAACTTATTACAGTTTCCGAAAGTTTGGGATTTACATCATTTAAAGCGTTAGTATCCATAAAATATATTGGTCTTCTCCATCTGGAGGGTTATCCTTCAGTTCATGTTGAACACGTAGATGAGATTCTCTGATTCATACAAACTCTAAACGGAACACATCAATCTTGATTTATGCATTGACTAAATATTGTTAAACGAGATTTCCTAATCTGTGAAACTAAAATAACCTTTTATGCAAGATGATAACAGCAAAACTCATTATTATTCACTTCATTTTGAAGCCGAGTAATTTGTTATTCAACATGCTGCATATCACTGTGAAAATCGAACTCACTATTAGAAAACATAATATCAACAAAATACCATGGTGGGGAGTATGAGAAGATAAATGTAAAAAACATTCCATTTGGTGGTGCATTTCTTGCATAAAATATGCCTCGGTTTTCTTCACGGAATGCTAGATTTTTGCCAATAAAATGGTAGTTGTTTCACTGATCATAAGAAAATCGTATCCTCTGATGTCAGGGCTTCGCTTCTAGTACAGTCCACGCATAGGTAAATCAGTATTTTCTCTGAATAAACATACCTGCTCATGCAATTCTAACAAATGTATAGTTTCTATATAGTTCATCGTATGGGCCGTGAAAAGTCATTTCATTTACTGTATCACATCATAGAAACGTTTTATATTTGGATGTGCTTCTAACACCTATTATGAAGCTTAACTAGCATACGACATATGCATTTGGCATAAACTGGATGATCATTTTACCCGAAAACGGGTGGATTTAGAATTATATGCCTGTTCTGACATTCTAAAACTGAAATAATTTTTTTCTTCCTTAATATAAGTGATCATCTCAAATGAACGAAAGGAAACTGAATAATTGAAAGGTTACTTATTATTCCAAAACTAATTTGCATCTTAATTATTCGATCAAAGAATAGTTTGAGCACATTACGGTAAAACCTTAAAGGACAGAGTCGCACAGTGTCGTTATATCTATAGTTTAGAGGCTCTTTTTCGAATTTCAAGGCATCAAGCTCATGCCGTTACTGTACTTTGATATCATCCAGATTTTTCCTGTAATCCAATTTTCTAACGTTCATTCCTCCAAAGAAGCAACTTTATTTCGGTCAAATTTTCCCACAGCACACGAAGTCTTTCTGATTTTCTATTTGCTATTTTTCGGCCATGTTATTTCGGCAGACTTCTCTCACGATGTTGTCTCAAATAATCAGCGAGCTCTTTAAGGTTCCTGTTATCACAGTTTATGACTTGCAGTTTGCTAACATAGATATCACATAGTTGTGTTGTTCCTTTTTATTTGTTGGGATTGTCTCTTTCTCTTATCGCACCGCTGCCTCACCCTCTCTCTTTCTCTCTCTCTCTCTCTCTCTCTCTCTCTCTCTCTCTCTCTCTCTCTCTCTTTCTCTCCCTCTCTCTCTCTCTCTCTCTTTCTCTCCCTCTCTCTCTCTCTCTCTCTCTCTCTCTCTCGCTTGCTTTGTGTTGACTCAGTCTGTTTTCTTGTTTCATCATCTCTGGTTACTTTACATTGTTTACATGGAAAGTAATGAAACATGATGTGCGAATAACATCTATAGATGAAAAATATGCAGAAGTGTAAGAAGCTAAGGCAAAGTATGAATAAATGTTCTATGAAAATAGTTTGTGGCAATATAATAATATAATCAAATATAATAAAATAACACAAAGCTAGAATACCTAATTTTCTTTCTTATCGCTTTCTGCTACATAAGAGCCAAACTTCATACGATCAATCATTGAAATCGCTAATTTGTACTCGCATACACTATTAAACTTGCTTTATGAGTTTATGTTGCGTTATATTTCACCTAGTGATGGGGTTCAATATTTTTTTTAAACGATATTGAGTGCATGTATCTTGTGTATCACAAAATAACTGCACTTTTTACTAAGGAGAATATCTCCAGAAATACTTCCACGCTTTTGAGTAAATTTGAAGTGGCACATGCGATTATCTCTCAAACGAAGCATATGCAAAAATACTATCATAAGAACAACATTAGCCACAATTTCTACATGCTTGGAAGGCATTTTTACCCTGCATTAACTCCTTCCTTATTTTACGAACTACCCAAGTTTGAAAGGAGAATTCGACTTCGTTGAGATTTGAATTGAGAACGGAGTAAACAAAGCAGAGCATTTTGTCAGACACTGTAAACATTCTGCCAAACAATCATAATACTAGATCTACCCAAGACAGACAGACACACGCACACACACACGCACACATGCACACACACACACACACACACACACACACACACACACACACACACACACATACACACATGCATGCATCCATATACGCAGTTTTTAGAGAAAGAAACTTTGTAATTAAATTAATGGTGATGAAAGGACTTAAACTTAAGATTTCTTAGGTATATGAAATTGAAATAACGAAACTAATGAAATTTGATAAAGTTATTTATCCAGAATCTAGGATATATCATCTCAAGACAAAGAAGAAACACCCAGATAACCCTCATTTCCTGTGTTATATTTGCTCTCATACAAACATACGTACGTACGCACGTGCATGGATATATACATAGATGCATACATACATACATACATACATACATACATACATACATACATACATACATACATACACATGGGGTTAACCTTCCGGTGGAAGGATAACCCCGAGGTTAAAAAAATAAGAACCTACAGTATGGTAGAAGCCATTGGCACTCATAATAGAAAGGAGTACTGGTGGAATGTCCCATATACATACATACATACATACATACATTTAGGTATGTATGTAGCAAAGTGACAGCAGAGTGGCGCAGTGAAAGCGTGCTGGGCTAGTAACCCAGAGTCTGCAGATCGAAACTACGCTTTGCTAAGCATACTTTCTTTTATATAGGCGCAGTCATGGCTGTGTAGTAAAAGGTTTTCTACCCAACCACATGGTTCCAGTGTCAGCTCCATTGCGTGGCACTTTGGGAAAGTGTCTTCTACTATATATCTTCGGGCCGACCAGAGTCTTGTCAGAGGATATGGTAGACGGATACTGAAAGAAGCCCGTCGTATATATATATATATTTCTGTATGTCTGTGATTGTCCCACCACCATTGTTTGATAACCGATGCCGGTGTGTTTAGGTCCCATTGAATTTGCAGTTCGGCGAAAGGGACCGATAGAATAAGTACTAGGCTTACAAAGAATAAGTGCTGGAGTAGATTTCTTCGACTAAAAGCGAAGCTGTGCTCTAGTATGGCCGCAATCAAATGATTAAATGCAAGAACATACAAGATTAAATACAAGAACATATATGTGTGTGTGTGTGTGTATGTTTGTGTATTTCTGTATACATATAGGCGCAGGTGTAGCTGTGTGATAAGTAGCTTGTTTACCAACCACATGGTTCCGGGTTCATTTCCACTGCGTGGCACATTGGGCAAGTGTCTTCTACTATATCCTCGGGCCGACCAAAGCCTTGTGAGTGGATTTGGTGGACGGAAACTGAAAGAAGCCTCTCGTATATATGTGTATATATATATATATATATGTGTATGTGTGTGTGTGTGTGTGTATGCTTGTGTGTATGTTTGTGTGTCTGTGTTTGTACTCCCAGCATCGCTTGACAACCGATGGTGGTGTGTTTACGTCCCCGTAACTTAACGGTTCGGCAAAAGAGACCGATAGAGTCAGTACTGGAATCGTTACTGGAACGAACACGACACAATGAAGTAGAGAAATTTGAAAAGACAACACGAAACCGGTTATTTCTCAAAATACAATGTTTATATACCAAAAAGATTTTATAACATTTTTCTAACATTTTTCTTACATTTTTCTGACATAATTTAAATATATACTTTAACCATGTAACACAAGCCTTCTGTGGTTTTTTTCACTCTCATAATCTTTTATACATCCAACCACGTCCTTTCACATACCAACTTTCTCAACTATATATATATATATATATATATATATATATATATATATATGGGAGAATATACGAAAAAACAACAACAGACGAGGACAGGTGGTGTAAATAACAAAAGGATGTGTTAGTATGACGCTCGGGAATACGGAAAGTCTTTGACGTTTCGAGCTACGCTCTTCAACAGAAAGAATACGGAGACAAGGAGAAAAACACGGAGAAAAAAAATTGAAAAGTGTTCAGTCAACGGTCAATCATAATAATGGCTGATCATAACAATGGCTGACCGGAAGTTAGAAATTCTTTTTTCATGAGAGCTAAGAAAAGGGGGAGATAACAAACGGTGATCGAAGAACGAGGGGCTGTGTGTGGGAGATAGAATGCTGGTGATCTTGACGTATGTAGTGTGAAAATGGGGAAGGGAGAGAGAGAGAGATGATGGGAGAGACAAAGAGAAAAGGTCATTATTTACAACAGCATAAGTTCTTTAAGAAATTATACAAAATCAAGTGCTCAAAATCTCCATTGCTACAGATGTTCTTGGCTAGTAGCTGACGCACGCACTTCCGCGCTTTCGGAAAGGAGAGGCCAAAGACGGAAAGGAGAGGCCAAAGACGGAAAAGAGCAGATGGCCTAGGGCAGATACCCATGTACCTCTGTCTCCACGGAGATTTACGCAGTGGACTTCGTATAGTTTGGGGCCGACTACATGTCACGCAAAAAGCTTTCTATATTCTCAGAGTAGTCTGTCTATTTCAGTCAGCAAATATCATTATGCCCGGCAATAATTCAGTTAAATGTTCGCTGTTAGCTTCAGTTATTATTCACTCAGCCAACAAAGTATAACTTCATTGATCCCGTCAACTGGAGCGACAGTCAATCAGCGACATTGGAGACCCTCGACTCTAGAAACAACAAGTAAAATCATGAAATTGACGAGAACCGACGTTCATCTTCCCCTGGTCACATTTAGTAATATGCGATTTAGGAAAAAGCCTACAAAAGCTGCAGCAATAGACCTGACTCATTAATCACATAAAAGTCAACTCATCACTACGCCCACGACAACGACAATAGTTCAAAGGAGCAGTTGCCGCTGCTCCTTACTTTTACCAACCCAACGTCCACCTGTTAAATCTATGATTGTATCAGACTATTAGCGTGACTATTAATGTAACAATAGTAAGTCCGTAAAATATGAAAAATCCTGTAATTTTTTTGACTTCTTTGTTTTCTTTTTGGTGGTAGGGTTTAAAAAAGGAAACTTTTCGTGTGTTAGAAAAATTAGTTGGAATGTATTCGGAACACAAAACATTGATATGACAATGAGAGCGCCTCTGCAACAGGATATTTCAGCGCTCCTGATATGTCGTATAAACTACAGTAAAGTGTGAAATCTTTCAGCACCAAAACGAAACAAAGAAGTCAAAAAAAATTACAGGATTTTACATATTTTACGAACTTATCATTGTTACAAAACACTCTTTCAGCGTTTATTCTGTATTCAATGCATGTTCTTTCGTGTCCTTATTCCATACGTGTTGGCCACTTTTTTATTGTTTCGTTCTTGTTACATTCTTGTATATATATGTATACATATATAGTTCAAATTTACAGAAATATTTTTACTTGGTATCCCTACGTCCGATAGGTCAGGATACAAAGAGACGGTTAACTATGTTGAACCTGATCGTAACAACATTAAGACAGATAAGAATAATAGGTATAATAATAAGCTAAGAGGAAATAAGGAAAATAAACCCAGAGATATTCATAAACGTAACATAGGTAATTTAATTTTTTTTAAGAATTATACTAATGACTGTGATAACACTAAAGATGAAAATATATAGTTCATAGTCCCTTTTTGTAGAAATGTTAGATATAATTTGATTGCACAATTTAGAGAGGTGATAAGTAGATATTTCCCTAAGAATTCACACTATGGTAAAATTATTAATACACATAGCATTAGGTTTGGTTTCTCAAACACTAAGAACTTAGCCCAAATAATTGCAGCTCATAATTTTAAAATACTTAAATCAAAGGGAATTGGGGAGGATATCGATGAGAACCCTGATATAAATAATAATAATAATAATCGTGCTATGATTACAGTAACAGAGGTTAACCCCAGAAGATTGAAGTTTGAAGGCCCAAATGTGAGAGTGAAGAATGTAGTTTATCAATATAAGATAAAGACTCAGACAGATGTTAGCGTATACGTGGGTTGTTCTTCGGGACAAATCTGTAAACGAATATCTAACCATTATAGTACCTTTAGAGATAGAAGTAAAATTGCGAGTACTAGTCTTAGTAAATTCATTTGGGAACTGAAGGAACAAAAAAAGCAATATTCGTTAGAATGGTCAATTATTGGAAAATCTTTCCCTTTTGACAAAGGTAGGAGATATTGCTCACTTTGTAATCTAGAATCATTTTTATATTATTCTTTAAGTGTAAGTTAATAAATAAACTCACATACAATGCTTTCAGATGTAGCCATTTTCTTAGACATACATTTTTCTGGTTTAAATAAATTATAAATTTCAGTATGATCGGGTATTATAATATAATATTAGGTTTAAAGATAGAGTATATTAATGTATAATTTACCGCTAATAATAAAATTGTATATTCGTGTTTATTTACTAAAGTTTCTAGAGATAATATAATATAGATTTGTAATACTTGATTGTTTATAATTAATAATATTATCAGGGTTTTCTCCCTTAGACGAACTTTTATTAAGGAGGAATTGGAATATGAATCAGACTTAGAGATTATATTTTTGATGTTTACTTTTTACTTTTTACCCTGAGGATGTGTAAGGAAATTTACTTATTTAACTTGAATTTACAGTTAAATATAACCTTATACAGAAATGTTGACATAGGTAATAAACTTCTATAATAATGGATATTAGCGTCAAAACTCTCATTTAAATGTTTGATATATAACCAAGGTGATCGGGCTTCTTTCAGTTTCCGTCTACCAAATCCACTCACAAGGCTTTGGTCGGCCCGAGGCTATAGGAGAAGACACTTGCCCAAGGTGCTACGCAGTGGGACTGAACCCGGAACCATGTGGTTGGTAATCAAGCTACTTACCACACAGCCATTTCTCTCTATCCATTAACATGTACGGTTCTCTCTTTTCCTTCGTGAATTTTAATGGAAAGGACAATCGAAGAAATTATTCTAATTCTGGTAAAACCAACATCAGCAGATCTAATCTAATATATCTAACAGATTACATTGTATTTTGTTACTAAAATTTTTCAACTTCTGCATTTGTACTTTTACAAACATATGGACATACGTATACAGAACTTGCAAACGTATACAGACAGTTTCAAGTTTTATGTGACTGAGTATACCTCATAATCCTGTGCCATTAAGCTAAACTCATACAGAGTTTGCATAATAAGGTTGGACAGAAGTAGTGTTCATACAAGCTCCCACATAGATTCTGTCTCCTGAATCTCACCCGGAAAGAACACAATAAATGTCTACATTCCTCAAATAACTCCCTACGTAGTAAAAGATCTAAATTTCATTTTAAAATGTCTCATTATAACAGAGACGTTGAAGCATGTAACAAGGCCATATGAAAATATGTTATATAGGAATATAAACGTGGATATTTTAGAATAATTAAGTCCCATTTACGACCTTCAGTGATAATTAAAACACTTTAATTATTAACCATATTGGCGTTTCTTAATTTCATAATTATCCACGAATATATTTATATTGATTTTTCAATTTAAATTAGATAAAGAAAATTAATAAAATGAAACAGTAACCTAGTCTCACGATGTTGTTTTTACATGCAGAATCTAGTACTTGAAATGATTAATAGACATAACATTTACATTCTGGAAATATGCTTCCAAATATCTCTCCCCACATTATATTTCTGTGGTTGATTACATGCTTATAAAATGTATCATGATTAAGTGCTCAATTAATTTTGTAAGGGTTTCACTAATACAAAATTAATATAAATCGTTATGCTTAGGCTTAAAGCGTTCATAAATGTTAAAATACTTTCAGTACAAGAAAGGTGCATGCTTAAAGTTTTAGTATCTATTTTACAATTTGACATTGTTCTCCAGCTGTTTCCCGCACATTTAGTAATAGAAATATTAAATTTAGATGCAAGAGTAAGATTAGAAATTTATACAATGAGTGAATTTTTCCGGTCAAAAACTAGATATGATTATATCTATGAAGAAAGAAACGCGATCAAGTAACCAATGACAGAGGCATAGACATAACTAGCTCTGATTAAAACACGGTAAAATGATTCAGTCAAAGAAAGATAGATAAAACTCCTACTACGATAAGGTTATTTTAGCAGTGAAAATGCTTAAGAGAAAGGGAAATATGGTAAAAACAGATCCCACTAAATATGCTCCTTTTTGTTGGTAGGTACTCAAATTTCGACATATGGAGAGTAGAAAACTTGTTATAGAAGCATACACCATTTTTGCTAATGATAGCATGCCGGACAAAATGCTTGGCGGGATACTGTCCATCTTTACGTTTTACGTTCACATTCCGGCGAGAACTTTTCGTTTCATCCTCTCGGAGTCGATAAAAGAAGTACCAGTTGAGAACTGGTTTTGCCCCTTCTCAAAAGTTTCAAGGCCGGGTACTCATAGAAAGAATTATTTGCTAATGACGCATTGCTTTCCTATGTAATATAAGAACTATAATCTGATAAGTGATGTTATTATGTATATGCAGATATATATGTAAACATGTGTGTATAAGAATGCATGTGTATGTTCGTGAGTGTGTTTATATAAGTAGATGTTTTTGTGCATTTATACAGTGAAATTTATTTTATTCATGTATCATCACTGTAATTTCAGTCTTTGCTTTCCGAGCGTTTCATGCAAAGCCTATTTCACTCGAATATATTTACAGCAGACTCTGGCAGAGGAAGCCATTTTATATTTAACTCTTCAACATTCAGAATACCCTATCAAATGTAATGCTTATCTATTCACAATGCTTTGAATTAATCGTGCATTATCTCGTGGCTTTGATATTTGGATGATGCGGTTGAACATTTTTAGAATGACTTTGTACGGTATGCATGAAAGTTTAGATCAGTGTAGTTAGACAATAAAATAGGTGAAATATTTTTTGCCAGATATGATCATATTAAATGCCAAAGGGTTAAACATAAGTGAAGATTTAAGCAAACCTTATTCTATAACGCAAATACATCCAGTGATAAGATACATTTCATATACGGTCCACATGCCACAAGATGGCTCAAGAGACCAATACCTCCATATTTTGCTACTAAATCAAGCAAGGAGATTCCTATGACGAAACTATCACCTTCCAAAAGAAAATTACTATGAAAATTGTTTCACATTTTAATTATTCGAATATTAATCAGTGACGCAATCTTGGATTAAAGCATTTTATTTTCATTACAAAGCAATTATTCACCAGATTGGCTATACACTTGTAAAACTTGAAGCAACGGCAAACATTATATTCAGAATAACTCTCTTTATATTAGACACCAACGTTATAAATTTAACTCTCTTATCTCTTGTACAAGACTGCGTATATATATTTATGTGCCTGTCTGTATATATATATATATATATATATATATATATATATATATATATATATATAGTCTACTAGGAGAACTTATGACAATTTGTGAGGAAGTAAATAACATAAATTTGAATTTTAAACTCCTCTTAAATCTTTAATTAGCACACAGAGTGGTTTTGCGAATTACATTTCAATTAGAAATTTATACATATCTGGTAGCTCTTGTATCCTTCGTTTCTCGTAATTTGTATTGCATGCAGATATTAACGTTATTATATTCTATTTCCCTCTAACTTTATCCAATATAGCCAGTATTGAATGCGGCTTAAGCATGTTATATCAGAAAATGAACAAATTTTATTATTTTGGAAACTATGACAAACATAATAAAAAATTCTAAATTTGGTCTCTAACAACAAGGAGGCATTTTCCTGATAATTTTCCAATGCAAACTTCGGTCGAATTGCCATCATTGATACACGCAACGATGCATTTTTATATATCAAGTTTATTATCAGATAGAAATTTCCCAATATTTCAACAATAAACGATTGTTTGTTGCATTGTAATATTATTAGATTCCTGGCGTATATTTTATTCAACAAAAGGGCTATTGAAATTACTTGATATGTGTATGTAGCTTGTGATTAGAGACAAAACGTTTACTGCAATATATTTTAACAATTAAAATTCTCAGCGCAAATAAGTATTGAAATCTGCTTGAGAACTTAAAAAGACTCTAAAAATTTACGCAAGCCAATTATTATAATTAAGCTACAATATAAGAATATATGTACACATATGCGAGAAAACATGTGTGAGTGTATATATGTACATTTATGTGTATATATATTTGTATATATATATATATATATACATGTATATATATATATATATATATATATATATATATATATATGTATATCTGTATACGTACATATCTATATCTGTATGTGTGTGTGTGTGAGTGCGCGCGCGCTCTGGCATGGCTCTGTGGTGAGAAGTTTGCTTCCCAACCACTTGGTTTCGGGTTCAGTGTAACTGTGTGGCAACTTGGGCAACTGTCTTCTACTGTAGCCTATGAGCGATGAAAACCTTGTGAGTAGATTAGGTGCAGGGGAAAGTCAACAAGCCCGACGTATATACATATGTGTGTTTGTGCGTGTGTACGTGTGTGCGTGCAAGCGTGCGCGTCTGTTTGTGTATGTTTGCGTGTCTCTGTTTGTCTTCCACCACCACTTGACAGCCGGTACTGGCAGTTTATATCTCCATAACCTGGCGGTTCGGCAAACGAGATCCATAAGATAAGTACCAGCCTCAATAAGTACTGCGGTCGATTCGTTCGGCTAAAATACTTCAAGACTTAACTAAGCATGCCCGTATTCTAATGATTGAAACATAGAAAAGACAAAAGATACATACAAAATGTTTGATGAAAATGTTTGATGAAAATGTTTGATGAAAATTTTTGATGAAATTTTTGATGAAAATTTTTCAATGAAAATTGTTGATGAAAATTTTTGATGAAAATTTTTGAAGAAAAGTTTTGATGAAAATTTTTGAAATTTTTGATTAAAATTTTCGATGAAATTTGTTATGAAAATTTTGTTGAAATTTTTTGATGAAGAAGTTTGATGAAAATGACCGACTCAAAGGCGAGTATATCCACTGACAGCTTTTCTGTGGGTTCAAGAATTACACACCCCACCCCAATTTTCCACGCTAGGTTAGTGCATGGAATCCTCCAAACGGATGTATTACATGTCGATTAGTCGAATTAGACCATCATTTACTCTACAAATGTTTTGTCGTCAATGCTGCACTTTCCCGTATCACCTTTTTCAACAAAACTGTAATATATATAAACATACTATACCATTTTAATCCCGAGCAATGCCGGGTATCTCTGCTACTAATGAAATAAATGTATCAACAGCTAGGACAAGGGCACATACAGGAGTGGTGATGTGAAACATCCAGTCTGATGAAGTTTGAAAGATTATAATGATGCTCCAGCATAACCACAGCCGCATGGCTGAAAAGAATCAAACAGTAAAAATTATAAAAATAATTTTAAAATATATACAGTAATGTTTCTACTTTGCGATGGTCGAAGGATTACTGTAAATACACCGAATTATCCCGCAGCGCTACTTGACTAGACGATGAGAAGCATGCATTTCGGGTTTTTTTATCTCCGTTTCAAACATAGAAATCAGATAAGGTGGCGTTGCAAGCCAACCCGAGATACCATAATTCCTTATCATATTCCCGACATTGTACGATGACCAGTAGCGCTACACGGCGGCTCACCATACATAAGATATGGGTCATGTTTGAATCCCTTAAGAAGACCATCACTATTTTGTCAAGGACAAAATAGTGATGGTCGCTGCTGACAATAAATATATACGCTTTTATTTTTTCTCCCTTTTATTTCTTCCCGATAATTTCATAACAAGGTCTGAAAGCATGACTCTGACGCAAGTCAGAGGAAATGCCTATCGAATGCTTAGAACCGCATATATTTCGCAATTTTTTTCTTTTAGAATTTTCGCGTAAACTGGCATTGCAAATGCAGACGATACGAAACAAGTGTAACTTATCATTAAAGATGTATTAAAGAATTTTCTTTATTTTCTTTTGACAGATAGATAGATAGATAGATAGATAGATAGATAGATAGATAGATAGATAGATAGATAGATAGACAGACAGACAGACAGACAGACAGACAGATAAATAGACAGGTATTTAGATAGATAGATAGATAGATAGATAGATAGATAGATAGATAGATAGATAGATAGAAAGATAGATAGATATACATACATATACATACACATATATATGTATGTGTGTGTTTGTGTGCGTGTGCGTGTGCGTGTGTGTGTGTGTGTGTGTGTGTGTGTGTGTGTGTGTAGTGCAGTTTTATCTCTTTAGACCTTTCTTCCTTAGATTTGAAAGCCACCCTTGATCAGAAGTGTTATGATCAAATGTGTTCCTGCTGTGGACTTTCTGATTTTTGTTAGCTGATTTAGCAGCTATATTATCCGATGTATTATTCCTTTAAGACGGTAGACTATAAATTTAGGGCGATTTGATTTCTGTACTTATAAGGCGTAGAATTAGAATCTTCATTATTAACCTCCATAAAAAATATTTATACTGCCCTGAATCTACGTATCTGTTATTGCGTAACATTTCATAATAGACTCCATATCTACTGGAGATATGGCCTTTGTAGCACTAGCCTCATACTGAATGGAAATTATCCCTTCCTCAACCTACGCCATTCTATCAGAGCTGATCAATGACTCATACAAAATCTGTGCTGAATGTTGTTGTGCTATCTAACAGATTTAAGCAAATGAACACATTAATAAGTATTCCATCCAACAAATAAAGCTACTTCGCTTCTCTCGCCTAAAGACGAGAAATAGCAACAAGAAATGTTGTTAACATCTTAAACTTTCTAACATGCAAAGATTTCTGCTCAGTTAAATATAAGCCTGAATAGGATAATGAAGTAAATGCTTGGCTATTTGAGATACGTTACTCTTCCATCTGAGTTTCACTGCCACTATACTCCATTATATTTGTCATCATTCCGGTATTAATAAAAACTAGCAATTCACTGAATAAACTTTACACATAGTTCACAAATTTAATTCTGTCGATATAAAAAAAAAAACACTATCATATGAGCTGCGTATGCCCTGTCCATTTATTAAGCCATATAACATTACTTCTTCGGAAATAAGTTATCCGTTGTAAAAATGTCATTGTATAAACCTCATGGCTATTTCTACAGAGCAAGCCTAAGAACTGCTAGTACAGGTTATTTTATTTGTCAGTGTTGTTTCAATGGAGAAAACTACTTCGTTCATTCTACACAGATAGAAAACAGATTCTGACTAATTATGAAAAGGCTGTGAAAAACAGACAGACACTGAGGTTATTTATTTCCATGTAAGCTGGTGACATATTATCACACTAATGTCTCACACTCTATGTTCATGTATATTATAAACCAAATGTATACTGGTATGTTTAATACAATTAGATGTACTCTGCGAGGCTAAACGAAAGTGCATTAACAGTTTGAATTGAAGGTAATTTATATATCATCCATACGAATATAGTCTCAGTTTTCTGTTAATTTATATGTGAGTAGATATAAGATGGTGAGTTGGCAGAATCATTACCGCGCAAGACAAAATTGCTTAGCAGTATTTCTCCCGACTATACGTTCTGAGTTAAAATGCCGCCGTGGTGAACTTTGCCTTTCATCACTTCGAGATTTAATAAAATAAGTGCCAGTTGAGCACTGGAATCGATGTAATCGACTCAGACCCGACCCGAAATAGCTGTCCCTGTGACAAATTTGAAAGAAATTTGTATGCATATCTATCTATCTGCCTGTCTGTCTGTATGTCTATTTATTTGTCTGTCTGTCTGTCTATATATCTCTCTCACACACGCACTCTCTCTCTCTCTCTCTCTCTCTGTATTTATATATATATATATATATATATATATATATATATATATATATATATAAATATATATATATGTATATATATATATATTTACACGTATGTATGTGTGAAAGAAAAGAAAGAAAGAGAGAGAAGAACATTTGAGTTTGAAATCTCATGCATATCAAGAAAGAAAGTAACTGATATTGTATCGGGAATCGATCGAACGGATAACATAAATTGTAAGATATAAAGTTAATGGTCCAGAAAATTGATGTTTTTCACAACTGCATATTTTACTGTACACTTATGTTGCGATATATAAATTCCTTAAAAGATTACAAAATACATATTAGAATCATTTGTTACGCAACAGAGGAGTGTACGAAATCACTCCTTCATCATAGATGAAGTGACATACCGGTGCGAATACATTGCGAACACATCAATATTATCTAAATTTTACAGCAAACAGAATACATGCGCCTATTTTCTTTCACTCATACATACATACATCCATCCATACATCCATCCATCCATACATACATACATACATACATACTTGCATGCATACACACATACATACATACATATATACATAGATACATACATACATACATACATACATACATGCATGCATACACATACCTTCTAAAACAGAATAGATTATAAAAGGCAGCTAAACGCATAATACGTTAGATATTCTCTGTTTACGAAATTAGATTTTAAACTGTATAAAGCTCTGTTGTAGTAGACAAGGGTACGTGCATTGGGACGAGTACGAAGATACTTCACTGAAAAGAGCTAGTTCTAACTGCCCCTACTGAATCTTATGATCAACAAAGCAGTTTCTTTGTGGCTTCTTCACTTATTACACAAGCAAGTGAACCACACACTATTTTTTTTTATGATGTCATTATCGTAGTCCTACATACTTCAATGAAATAAGCGGCTGCGGCTGGACTATTGACCTTTTCCGACTAAGAGCTGAAAAAAAAAACATGAAGAAAAATACAGTAGGTTTTATAACAGTAAAGGCACTTCAGTAAATTAGCTTTACAGTAATAATTACATTTTCACCTGTGGATAAAGTTACCTATCATGGTTAAATATTCCAGAGATTTTTCACAAATCTCCTTTGAGGTTACAGAAGTTAAAAGCAATTCACCAAACCCAGACGACATGGTTCTTAGAATGATATAATTTGTCATAAAACTTTAACAAAAGTACCTCTCGTCTTTCAGTCCTGCGCTATTAGAAAAACAATAACTTATACTAATCAATTGTCCTCCTATATAGATCCTGGCATTAGCACATTTATGAATTATCGATCACATATGCTTATATTCATTATAAACTACTACTGCATCAAGATCACTTCCTTCATATTTTTCCATATTATTTTAGCTTACTTATAGACATACTTGATAACAGAAAGTAATACTTTCAATACATTTAGTTTGGTATAGAGAAAGCAAATAGATTTTATGAGAAAATAAATTGTTTTTACTTCAAGATCATGCTAAATCTAATTCACATTCATAATTGTTGTGTATTATAGAGTTTGCTTTATTGTACTTTTGCTAAAATCTTCTTTATTTTACTTATTAGTAACTTGTAAATACATCTGCACTGCAATAAAACACACTGTTCGGTACGTATTTCTGTTTTAACTATGAATATTTAATAAGAAATTGTCTATATACTATTAGCTTTTTCATAACAAAGTATTTACGGAATAGGAATATTCATGCATAGAAATCGGAATTGTATTTCTTACTCTTAAAATTGTTAAAATGTAATATTATTGGTGAAAAAATATATTTTAAACCTGTATTCGAATGGAAAATTAATACCTTATTCCCTTCTCTTAATAATATATTGCTGAAGATCTCAAATGTGTTTGTATGTAACATGTATACAAGTTAGTCCGTCAGTTTGTTCCTTTAATCTATGAACTAAGTCAAAATTAATGTGTATAATTTCTGCTATATATGTCGCTTCGCAAACATAAATTTCAATCCAACACTTATAAATATTCCCTTTAATCGAGCGGGATTTAATATAAACATGAGTTATATAATAGTATAGAATCAAACGAGCGCAGCGTAATGTATATAATATTAATGGAATCTACTTAATTTGATTAGTTATTTTTAACTATTATTATAATGTCTCAATATCTAATTACGAACATATTCAATTATAATCCATAATTATTTATTTTAATTTTCCTTTTCTACACAAACATTCAGATCGATTTTACATATTAAAAATTTATGTCTACCATTTGAGAAAATAACAGTATTTTTACATTTATCTGCTAAAAGTATAAGGACAAATTATTTTCATTGCAGTGCTTTTCTGGACACAAATGACAAGAAAGCGTAGAACTATGAGAAATTAATATAACGCTTTGTTCGGCTTTCTCAAATTAAGGCATGCATATCTCTTCTGTGATCTAGGCGTATCTAGAAGTCACATTTAAACGTGCAATACAATATCATTTAAAAACCTCTGGTAACTATTTCAAAATCCTTAATCGCATTAATATGCAAATATTTCCATAGAGTAACTATTTTATTGGTAATTACGATTATAAACGATAATTTAAACCAGGATACATTATATGTACATTCTGGAAATATTTCAAGTTCAATAAAATATAGAATATAAAATATTAAGATTTGAAATTCATATCAGCTGAATACATAAGTGAAGCATACAATAATAGATACGTGTGTTTTTTATGGATAATGTGTGTTCGGGTGAAGGTGTATTAAATTATGAAAAACAGTAACGCAAGTAGAACATTTCAGTATGAACTTATATATACACTGCACAAATACGCGCGCACACACACACACACATGCACACACATACATATATATATATATATATATATATATATATATATATATATATATATATATATATATATATATATATATAGAGAGAGAGAGAGAGAGAGAGAGAGAGATTAATATATGTAAATATATATACAAACATGCATGCATGTAAGCATGTATGTATTTATGTATGTATATATGTATGTATGTATGTAAGTATGTATGTATGTGAAAAGTTTGTTTATGCTGCAAGAATAATGGGGAATGGATGCATAAAGAAAGGTATAGAGATAAAGGGCTTATGGAAGGAGATTATCCAACCAATAATTTTATGAGGTATATCGATTTTATATTTCTTATTAAAATTGTAGAATATATTCAACATCATTTATAGTGATGTGAATTTTTCACGAAAAAGATGGCATAAAATGAAATATCTTAATATATATATGCTAAAAATAAGAATGACTAAGATTTAAATTTTCGGAGGTAGGATTTCTGCAAGCATTTGAAAATAACGCAGTAGATAAAACTAAGATAATATTTGAATAGAAAAGATCATGTCTGATAGTTGAAAGCAAGAGTTTTGATACGAATATGTTCCCAAAACTCCATGGTGCTCTCTCACGCTCTGTCACACTACTTCTATCTATCTATTTCTTTCTTTCTTTCTTTCTTTCTTTCTTTCTTTCTTTCTCTCTCTCTCCCTCATACACACACAAGCGTTATTTGACTGTCCTGGGTTTGTTTAATCGTGATTATTTAGTGAGGTGTCTTTCATGTGTCTAAATAAGTAAGTTCATGAAATAGAAAGGCAGAACATGAGCTGGAAACAATTTCTGTTTAAAAATTGAAGGAGGTATTTGTGTGATCGAATTTTCCAGATGTTTTAAGGCGAGCAGTTGTTCTTCGTAGAAAAGCCGTTAGTGTTGGGCGTTGAAAGATGTTGGCCTTCCAATAGCTTAATATGGACAGGAGTAGCATATTATTCCTGTAGATTACATTTCCTCATTAGAAGAGACAAGATCTCCTTCGACGAAGCAGAAATTGTGCAGATCCAATGAATCCGTTTCTTGAAGCTCGCATCCACTACATACCAACATCTCACAATTAGGTAAGAAACCTGAAACGTCGTTAAATTTACATGAACAACTTGATCCAGAACCTCGAAGCGGTTGGACTTTATTACTGCGCTTCGGGTTGGATCCCCGTCATAAAATAGACGTTGAAAGATTTAATAGAAGTGTGGTTGATTATTTGTTGGTTTTGTAGAGGCTCAATGTTATTAAATTCTACTCAAATGTTTTAGTAGTAGTAGTAGTAGTAGTAGTAGTAGTAGTAGTAGTAGTAGTAGTAGTAGTAGTAGTAGTTGTTGTTGTAGTAGTAGTCCTTTCTGTGTGGTTGCCACTTTTCAATTTCTTAAATTTTTGTTTCAATGGATTTCATATTTGGCGTGTTGGTGTAGTCTTGTAAGGTAATCATTGACATGAAATTCATTTTCACCATACATCAATAAATAAAGGGTTTACAGATTGTGGGTAATTTTAGCCAATCGAAAGCCATAGGCACATTCATGCCTGTTTCCACAGTAACAAACCATGCTGTTACAAAGGTGCTTACTCACACGGTCATTTTACTCTCGTTAAATGGTGGTTGTGAGATGTGTTAAAAAATAATAGCTAAATAAACTTTGAATTCCCGTGTGTAAAATTCATTTTTCAAACATCTTCCGAAAATTCAAAAAAATAAAAAAGTTATGAAGGGTTATATAGTGCGCGTACAGTAGAATTCCGCCAATATTTCATTTGTTTACAGTTGACAACACGTGTTGTCACGCACAAATTGACAGCTTCCAAATCCTGTTTTATGACTGGATAAGAATTATGAAACGTTAAACCTCTGTAACTTGTTTTTATTAAATTTTTCTGGAAATAGTAGATTGGCTCCTGATAGCGTGGAATATTACATCAATGCACTAAATTTTTAAATTGCAGCCAAATAGAAAAGTAGAGTAGTAGTAGTAGTAGTAGTAGTAGTAGTAGTAGTAGTAGTAGTAGTAGTAGTAGTATAGTAGTAGTAGTAGTAGTAGTAGTAGTAGTAGTAGTAGTAGTGGTTGTGGTGTTGGTGCTGCTGCTGATGGTGGTGGTGGTGGTGGTGGTGGGTCTGACGGTACGTTACTAGTGGTGGCAGTAGCAGCGGAACAGCAGCAGTAGTAGTAGTAATAGTGGTGGTGATGGTGGCAGTGGTAGCAGTAATGATTATGGTGATGGTTGCAACAGCAGCAGTAGTAGCAGCAGTAGGAGCAGCATCAGCTGCAGTAGGAGCGGCATCAGCTGCAGTAGTAGTAGTAGTAGTAGTAGAGGAATATGCTTCAACTGTATTTTGTTGAGTAGTTAACGTTAATTAATTTCAGTGGGGGAATATTTTGTAATTAACGGATTGTTTTACGTGTTGTAATCACCAGGATATACGCGTGTGTGTTCGTTTGCGTGCATCTTTGTACCATGAATGCTGATAAGTGCTGGTGTGGTGTCTGAATGTATGACCGTATACATGTACATGTGTATATGTGTGTATGTGTATGAACTTGTTTTTGTCATAGAAAAGTTTTTATCGGATACAAAAATAAGTAATGCTCTAGGTTTACTAATAATAGCTGCTTCTCAATGTTCAATAGCATTTTCAGACGTTACATGAGTTCTTTCGAAACGAAAAATGTTATCGACATGAGAAAATATTTACAATATCAATTAATGCGAAATGTTTCAAATAATGATAGATCAAGGTCACGTAACATAAGTGTGAATGTAAATGGTCCATATTTTGTTTTTGATAACTTGTTACATATATATATATATATATATATATATATATATATATATATATATAATTATAATACAGGGTATCTAAGAGATACCGCCACGCTGAAAAATAGCAGTCAAATCCTGACTCTAAAACCACAATAAATGTCCACATAGTATAAGGAGTGAAGACGAAGACCAAATAAACCAGTAAAAATAACAAGATAATTCCAGATCCTGGATTTCTGGCTTTGCATAAATAATGCTTTGCCTTCATCGGTGGAATATACTCAAGTACATAAATACAAATACATGTATATAAACAGTATACTTACATATACGGACGTATACACACATATATATGCACGTATGTACACGACTAGCTTAAATAGCCCGCCTAAAAACTCCTCGTGCGATACGGACAGAATATCAGCGCAGTAAATACACTGACAAAACTAATTTATATAAATAAGGATAAGATGGATATTTAAAATATTGATCTTATCAAGTGGTCAGCATGGGAATAAAAACCATCAAAGGTAATAATTATTTAAAATTATAATACAGGGTATCTAAGAGATACCTTGATAAGATCAATATTTTAAATATCGATCTTATCCTCATTTATATAAATTAGTTTTGTCAGTGTATTTACTGCGCTGATATTCTGTCCGTATCGCACGAGGAGTTTTAGGCGGGCTATTTAAGCTAGTCGTGTACATACGTGCATATATATGTGTGTATACGTCCGTATATGTAAGTATACTGTTTATATACATGTATTTGTATTTATGTACTTGAGTATATTCCACCGATGAAGGCAAAGCATTATTTATACAAAGCCAGAAATCCAGGATCTGGAATTATCTTGTTATTTTTACTGGTTTATTTGGTCTTCGTCTTCACTCCTTATACTATGTGGACATTTATTGTGGTTTTAGAGTCAGAATTTGACTGCTATTTTTCAGCGTGGCTGTATCTCTTAGATACTCTGTATTATAATTTTAAATAATTATTACCTTTGATGGTTTTTATTCCCATGCTGACCACTTGATAAGATCAATATTTTAAATATCCATCTTATCCTTATATATATATATATATATATATATATATATATATATATATATATATATATATATATATATATATATATATATATATATATTGAAAATGAATAAAAATGAAAATGCTGTTTTTTTAAAACATTTTTGGGGTGTTTTAATTAATTTATATTTTTCGGTTTTTTTGAAAATAGCCCCTTTCGCTTCTCATATATTTTGTATTCATTTTTAATGAGGTTTTTCAAAAAAAACTGAAACATGTAAATTAATTTAAACACCCCAAAAAAAGGTTTTTAAAAAGCGGCATTTTCATTTTTATTCATTTTCAATATCTGCTTACTCGTGTAGTACTTTTACAAATCTTTTCAAATATATATATATATATATATATACGTTTGTCTTTTTTGCAAGATACTTGAAGTCAACTCGTGTGTTGAAACAGATATTGTGTTTGGGGATGATCATGTTGCCAATTTAGCCAATGAAAACACACGCACTATATATTTAGTATTCTTTTGCTTCAGCTTAATTTCATATTAATTGTATTACGGCTACAGTTCTTTCGTTACCCTTCTGTGACCTCATCAGTGGTCCTTTACTCCCTTCTCTCTCCTTTGTCTCTCTTTCCTAACGATCTGCCATTTTGTATTCCTGTTGTATGTATCTTTATTTGCGTATGCGTATATCCCTGTGCGTCTACGTTAGTAAGTGTGTCTGTGCGGGAATGTGTATGTTACCTGCGTTATCAGTATTCCCTGTTTACTCACATTCATTTTATTTTATTCTATTTATTGCTTTTATCTACTTATTTTTTCATTTCTTCTTTTTTTTTGTATTAATTTAATTTAGTTTAATTTTTTATACTTTGTTTATGTATTTAATTATTTAATTCCATTGTATGGAGATATATGAAATATTGAAATATAGAGATAAAAAAATCCTAATTAATAATAAATTAGATCTTAGGTTGTCATGCGTTGATAGGATTACCCGTACCTTTAAATGCTTTATAAGCAGGTACTACTCCTCATTTCGAGCATTCAACGACAATATGAGTCTTAAAAGACATTTGCTCCAATAAATTCTAAAATAAAATTATTTAGGATTTATGTCGGCTTAAAGTTGGGAGCAAAAACACGATAGTGTCGTCATACAAGGAAACCGAACAAAAAAACATGGAAGGTCGTTAGGCCAGAACGACAGGAAAATAGTAAACGCTCGGAGAAAGATATTTTTCGAAAAGCGAAATGTTAGAAGAGAGAGAGGAAAAAAACACGTCCGTTCTTTTGAACGTCCGTGGAAGAAAAAAAAGATGGTCATGTGAGGAAAAGACAGATGGACGATGATCACGTGTAGGTAACGAAAGAGAGGAAATAAAAGAGAAAGAGAGGGAGAGAGAGAGAGAGCCAGTTCGAAAACGGTGAAGGAATCGGGGAGAAAAGGGAATTAGAGGAGGATGGAGAAAGAAAACCGTATAGAGAAGAGTGTCGCATCGAGAAGGTGAAGATAAACCTACTTGGAAATTGATTTGTGGGGTTCAATTAAATAATAAATCGTATATAAGTATATATATATATATATGTATGTGTGTGTGCGCGTGTGCGTGTGTGTGTGTGTGTGTGTGTGTGTGTATGTGTGTCTGTATGTATATATATATATACATGCATATATGGGTACAGGACATCACCAACGGTCCAAATAATATGAAGTACGTAAACGAACGAGTTAAATATATAAACAACGAGAAGAACAATGGAAAACTGGACAGGTAAACCCAGAGAAAGGAACCTTCATCAGTTGTCCACTGTCTATCTACTCGTCATTTCGTGCATTCAATGACAATATGAGTCTTCAAAGACAGTTGCCCCCATAAATTCTAAAATACAATTTAGGATTTATGGAGGGTGAAACTTTAGGAACAAAAACATGACAGGTGACACATACAAAGACACCGAACGAAAACAAACATGGAGACTCGTTTCTCTCTCTCTTCTATCTTTCTTCTTTTCAAACAATATGCTTCTCCCAGCTTTCACTGTTTTCCTCTTTCTCTGGTCTAACAATTGTTCATGTTTCTTTTCGTACGGTTTCCTTGTATATCTCCACTGTCATGGTTTTGTTCCCAACTTTAACGCTCCATAAATCCTAAATTTTATGTTACAATTTATGGGAGAAACTGTCTTTGAAGACTCATATTGTCGTTGAATGCTCGAGATGAGTAGACAGCCGACAGCTGCTGAAGGTTTCTTTCTCTGTTTACTTGTCTTCCATTTTGCCTCGTTGTTTACGTATTTCATTTCATTTGCACTGTTGGTTACGTCCTGTACCCACATATGTATGTATATACATATATACATACATACATACATACACACATATATTATTTATATTTAATTGAACGCCATGCATCCATCTTCAAGTAAGTATATATGTGTGTGAGTGTGTGTGTACGTTTGTATAATTCTATATATGGCTGCATGTTCCAACGCAGTAATAGAAAAACCGCGCATTATATTGCCGCTAGAAGTTACAGAAAGTTTGTTTCAGTACCAAAGATGACTTACTTCTGTAATAATTCTAAGTTAAATGGTTTAGCAATTATTTGAGATTAGGCTGTATATTTTCACTGTGCAAAGCCAATTTAGCAAAGAATATAAAATGTTTGGCTTCATCAAATGCGAGAATTTAATGCCGTCTCTGATGGCTTTTAGCGTAGCCAACTTGATTCAAAATAGCAATTACGCGACCAGAGAAATTTCTATCTTTGCTATGGCCTAAGGATGTACAGAGCACTAATTGAAGCACAATATCCAATGACTGGTAATTGTTTTAACTCTTTTGAATTACCTCTAGGATAATTCTTACTCTTTCATTGCATTTCCTAATTTCTTAAACTTTTCTCTGTGTTGGCATATAGGGAAGTAAATTGGTGTTTTACTTTAGAAACTCAATATCTGGAAACAATTACTTTTCATCTAATTTCTCTTTGTTCTTCTGAAACTAAATAATCAATCGATAAAATATTCTTTTTGTAAGCTAAACAAAGGATAAAAGAAATTGTTCTTATTGCTATTATTATAAGTAACCCAGTACTTCACTGGTCCTTTCATATGAAGATATGAAAGGCAACGTTGACCTCGGAGGGATCTGAACTAAGATCGCAAAGGCGGACAAAATATCGCTAAGCATTTTGTCTAGTGTCTTAGTGATTCTGCCTGCTTGCTGCTTTAAGGATAATAATAATAATAATAATAATAATAATAATAATAATAATAATAATAATAATAATAATAATAATAATAATAATAATAATAATAATAACAATAACAACAACAAGGACAACAACAATAATAATAAGAATTTTAAACTTTGGCATAACACCAACAATTGTAGTGGGAGCTTGTATGTTGATTACCTTGAGTCCAGTATTTAACTGGCCCTTACTTCATCGGAGCCGAATAAATGAAAGGTAAAATCTATATCCGAACATGATGAGTCTGAAGCAATATTGCGGTCCGACGCTCCAACGATTGTGTCAACTCTTCATTGCAAACAGTCAAGTTTTTCAGTGCCCTGCGGAAATATTTCTGAATTGCCAATTAAATCTATTTTGTTTTACTGCCCTTTTTGACAATACAAAGCTCCGAATCATTTAGAAGACTACCATGGTTTCGAAAAGAAGACTCCTTTTTAGGTATCTCAGTATTTACCGTAAATATGTGCAATATAATTTACTCTATGGTAACGGAATAAAATGTTATCCTCAACAGAACTAGCAGCAATTATAGCCATCAATATATTTGAAAGCTGAAACCAGTTTATAAAAGAAAAGTCATCACAGAAAAAGAAAGCCAATTAACATTTTGATTATTTGTAAAATCAGTTAGCGTTTAACGATCGAGATTTTAAAATTTTACAACAACGGCAGGGACATAGACAGCAACATATTCAGCTCATCTTTTCTAGCGTTTCAAATCAAATAGAAACAATTAACATCGGTCGGTTGGTGTGTACTACTAAAGAGAAAAACGTCTTGTTCGATGGGAACGTAAATTTTTTATAGCCTTTGTTTCAACTATTGGACTGCGGTCATGCTAGGGAACGTCTTTCAAAGGTTAAGTCAAACAAATGGGCCCCGATACTTAGTTTCAAAAGCCTTTTACTGATTCTGTGGATATCGTTGGCCTAACTGCTATGTTACGAGGGCATAAACCAGCAAGCACAGGTTTGAGGGACAAATGTAAATAAAAAGCAAACACGCATTTTTCAATCTAGGGAGAACGAGCAAAATTTGCCCTGTTTATGTGATCTAATGAGTAACGTGATTTTTGAAATGGAAGACTCGCGCGACATCGAAGTTGATCAGAAGCATTTTCAGAACACCTAGTCTCTAAAAAGTTATCGCAGCAAAATGTGGTTAGGGTCATGATATGTTAATATCCTCACTAGATGATATGGTTCAACATCTATGTAAGAGAACTGTAATTTTTCGGATGTATATATGTATTTTATATTTTTTTACTGCTTTAATGTACTGTATTAATTTTAGCCTTGTCCCCTTTATGATATATATGTATATGCATATATATGCACATATGTGCGTATATATATATACGAGAAAGAGGTATAAAGATTGCATTAAACAAAACCTAAAAAAACCCTAAAAAAACTAAAAAAAACTAGATATGTATGAAAGTGATTGGGAGGAAAGCTGTTGTCAGGACGAGCTGTGATGTCTGGGAGGAAAAGATGTTTCAGCAACTTGAGCTTAAGCGGGAAAAATTGTAAACAATGGAGAGTATAGGATGTGTATTGTGTGTGATCGCGTTCTTCTGTCAAAAGCAGGATTTGTGAATCACATGAAAACACATGAGGGTAGAAATTCCAGACACCCTAAATACCAACCGCCTTCTGCGACCTGTGGCATATGTCACACGGTTTGTAAAACAATACCCGGACTTAAGAGACATATGCTGGTTCACAGAAGCGTTTCCTTAGAATCAGATACCAGCGGGCACGGATCGAGAGGCCTGAACATTTGTCATCTGTGCTGTAGACCTTGTCGCTCAGCAGCCGGACTTCAAAGTCACTTGAGGGCTCACCAACGGAGTGATTGTACTGCGTGATGATATGTGTGGATTGTTGATGGGATGGCTATCGTCTGTCAAGATGGAGCAGTCGTCATATATATATATATATATATATATATATATATATATATATATATATATATATATATATATATATATATATATATATATATATAGATATATATATAGATAGATAGATAGATAGATAGATAGATAGATAGATAGATAGATAGATAGATAGATAGATGGATAGATAGATTTCTATAAGCGTTTTTAATATATTTTGTATAATGTACTTGTATTTTATTATACATGGATTCTTATGTCCCATAAGCGAGTATTGTTATAATTAATGCCAGTACTGGACGGTTGCAGAAGCAGCGGAATGCTTGATTACATGTCGTATCAGTAGTCAATTTAGTTTCCTTCATGTCTGAGGTGAAATTTCATCAGATTGATTTTGTTTTCCGTTCATATGTGGAAAATAATATGCTACGAGACATAAATCATTAAATCATGATTGAAACGAATTACTATACCGCTCCTGTAATAACGAGTATTTTATTTATATTCAGTGTAATAGGTCTCACATACCTGGAATAGTTTCGGATTAAATCTCTCGCACAATAAAGCTACATCCCTTCACACTTCAAGTCCGTATCCTAAAGAACTTAACTTCGCATTTCATCCCTGTGGCCGCAACTCCTTTCATACCAATCAGTGTGGTGGTTGGATTTAATCGTGTATATTCCACATAAAACATTTCAAGCTTTCTAATGCCTGTATTACCGATTATTTAAGACGTTGCTTATATATCAATGTTTAGTACAAATGGTAGATTACAACTTTAATACATTGTAATACTTTGTGTGCGGACAGAATAGTGAGAGCGTCGAAGAGAATGTGGTATGTAGTTACGGCTCTTTAATTTTGAGTTTAAATCGCACCGAGGTTGCGTTTGCCTTTCATCCTTACGGGGCATGATGTAATCAATTCCTCCCTCTCCCGTAAAATTATGGCCTTGACTCAACGCTAGAAATCAATATTTGCGTTCTATGTTATCACCTAATGCGCTATAATTTGTTGATATAATTGAAACGTAAATTATTGCGTCAAAGTTAGAAGTTATTATAATCAATAGTGATTAAAACCTCGTTGATTGGTAACTGTAAAATCTGCAATAGCAACTACAATTCCATTAAAGAGAGCAGACAGCAACGTTAAAAAGGATCAGCTTCCATATCGCAGAAAAATACAAGTTTTTGGAGATGAAGAAGGGGATTCAGATACTGTCGGTTGTCCAATCGTTAGAATCCGATGTGATGGCATAACAAATGACACAGACTAACCATACAACGATTTGTTTATGAGAAATATTCCACCGCTCTAACAGAAAGGAAAGCAAGCACAAACAACAGCAATGGAATGAGCCATGACTGCAGGTCAAGTAAATATTCATAAGCACTCGCGAAAATATCAACTTGAGATTCTGAATTCTCAGAATCACTACAGAAACAATTTATAAACGATATCATTTTTGCAGGGAATCAATTTGTTCATTTTTGATGTTGGTGAGGTTGTAAGCGTAATTTTTCATGTTTTTGCAATGAGTTCAAAGTTTGCATTTCGAGTTTATTATTCTTGCGCTAAATAATATATTATTGGAATTATTTTCTATCTCTAGTATTTCAAGAGAGTGGAAGCAGTCTAGTATTGATATGAACCGTACTCCGATCATAGAATTTACACGTGTTGTGAGAATGTTCAATACTGTACGCATTTGTGATACATAATTTATGTGTGGCAAATAAAATAAATTTTAATGAGTGTTACTTAACTATGTCCCAATATTTTGTCACTACATCAGCAGAGACATCAGTAGCAGAAGCGAGGAGCAAGATATATTTTTGGAAAATGGGAAAATTCGAGTTGCCAAAAGATTTTGAGCCACGCTGCTAAGCTATACTTAACAAAGAATGGCAGGAGATTCTTCCTTAACACACCGGTGAAAGTGCAAGAAGACATTAAAGAAAAACCGTTATATATAAATGTATATCTTTAAAGACCAGGAGCCTGGAGCGACGCAGGCTCAGATCGAAAAATTCAGGTCTAGGTTTTAAAAGCTTACGTCACTCGTACGAGACGCTTTCGCACAGCTGAAATAATATTCTCAACTAAAGAAAATGTCATAACAACACTCAAAAAGTGAGGAAATGTACCTAATTCCGACATACTTCGGTTGGAGGGTTGTCAAAATAAAGGTAGCGGATGTGCCAACAGAAACGCACATCACATTGCTGGTAGCAGCCATATTATACGACATAGAGACGAAAAAAATTTTGCAAGTCCACAAAATGGCAAAGAAGGATTGGTCAGGCATGGACCTGAGCTTGTGGTTACACGGCGATCTGAGTAGTAGCGAAACCACCCTGAACTGATCAACCTGCCTAATGGAAAACAGTTATTTATTGCGATAGAGCGCAGAAAGCCGAAATGTCACATTTGTGACGTAACAACCCACTAACCCCATGCCAAGCAAAGAAAAATAAAACCGCTGTCGCAGATATCTCAGACACAACAGAGCAGCAACAAAACAACAGGAACTGGAACAGGAACAACACCAACAGCATCTGTACCAAGGGCAGCAGCATTCAAAACCAAAAGAACAGTATGTAAGAGAAATACATTTAGCATCATCAGCAGCAGCAGCAAACACCGGAACCTCAACCGAGAAAAGCTATAACAATACTTACACCATTGCAACTGAGAGAAGTCACAGCCACACCAGACCACCAGCTTAGAAATGTTTGATTGTGAAGATATAATCCTCCTCGTTGCAACAGATTTTTCTGTGAGCACTCATCAAACGAGAGAAATAGTCTTTGAAACCCACCAGAATGGATTCTGGAAAGAGGAAAAAGAAAAACAATTACAAAATGAAAAGCGTGATACATGACTAAACCAAAAAGATTAGAGGAGGAGGCACAGAAACCAATAAAGCGTTACACACTCACATACCCGAAATCAAAGCAATTGCAAACATCAACACTACAAAAGCCACCATTACAAACACCTCAACAAACAAAATCACACAACAGTCCAGATCAACAACATGAACATCAATCTCGAGGCTTCTCTAATTACACAGCCATTGACACGAACAAAAAAACTTGAGAAACATATTCAAAAATACACAAATATTACTCTAAATAAATACATCACACCCCCGCGTAACAGAGGTATTCATCTAAAAACTGAAAGCAAAATATCCTAAAGAAATAAGAAATTTCCGCGGGGCCATAAATAAAATGCTCTACAAAGAAATGTTTACGGAGACACCCACAAATAACTAGGACAAAACATCTGTCTCTTCACAGAAATACAAAAAGTGATTCTCTTCATTCTCCTTATCTTTCACAAACATGGCCTTGGCATTCCTCAGAATAGGCAGGATAAATATGCGTGGCCTGAGGATGCGTTGGAAACAGGGTTATCTACTCAATGACCTGAGGTCAGGAAGTTTAGATTTAGCGACTATCAGTTAAACCAGACTCTCCAACCGACCAAATGTCGGTGGATATGAGATTTACTTATCTCCTAGCCAACCGAGAACGTGAGAGGGGTGGAACTGCAGTGTTGTTCGCCAGAATTCTAGATCTCAAGACAAAGACCATTTTCAGGGACTCAGAAAGTAAATTTGTGGTCCTCGATATAAGCAGATGCGACGGGGCCGCATTCAGACTGGTGGCTGTTTATGTTCCGATAGGAGCAAGACAACCAGATTTCTTCAGGTGTCTGGAGGTCTCCTTAGAGGCGTCTCAACATTTATTGCTAATGGGGGGATCGGAACGCCATCTTGGACACACGCTTGGATTGAGTGGGCCTAGCTGATAGAAGCTTTTAAGTTTCCCTGCATAGAAACTTCTAAGTTTCCCTGCACTTTCACTGCTTCAATTATTTCTTCTTTACTCTCCTTGGCATACCATGCTTGGCTATCCTCATTTTCCCCTACACAACCTTCGCAACGCACTACTCCCCGTCTTCTTTCCCTCCTCTTTACATAACATTTTGACATATCACTCTTGGGGTGTAGTTTCTTGTTCATTGTCATTAATTTACGTGTTCTCTGGTCTTTCTCTTGTAATTCATACTTCTTCCAAGATGCTATTCCTGCCCCATATCTCATCATAGAAACACCCCACGTGTTAATTGCTCAAATCTTATAGAAACCACTTAGCTTCGACTGGAGCACAAACGGAGCTCTCAAAAACTCTTACCTGTACATTTCTTTCATCTTGTGCTTATTCAACTTGTCACTTCCAATGATAACCATGCACTTATATCTTTCCTCTTCGACTTCCCTTATAGTTTCACCATTTTCCAGCTTGATTCCCACGGATTTTACTGATTTCCCCCTTTTGAGAACCATTACATCACATTTCTCAATACCAAATTCCATGCTAGTATCTTTGTAAACACCTGCACAGCTGCCCTCAAACTCTCGATTTCTGTCTCAGTGTTAGTGAATAGCGAATAGGTCATCCATAAACTACAGGTTGTTTACTTTCACCCTGCCTAGCATGTACCTCACACGCATCTTTCTTAAAACGCTCGTTGGTGGCAGAAGTATTATTATTATTGTTATTATTATTATTATCATCATCATTATAGCCTTTGCACAGCTTCTGCCACTGAAGATGTACTACAGTGTCAGCTGTTCACTACCAGTGAACTAAGGTAACACCTCTTATTTTTCGAGCACCTTCCGGAGTATTCGAGTGGTTCCAAGCAGTGCTGTTTTCTGCAAGTGCTCCACCTTGATTGCAGCCACTATTTGTCCCATGTACTTCTCGAGATTTTTGCTTACTGTTCTCAGGCCTCCGACAATTATTGGTAATACTACTACCTTTTTCATCGACCTCAACCGCTTAACTTCCCAAGCTAACCTGCCATATCTCTCGACTTTTCTTTCTTCCTTATCGCATAGCTTGTTATCAGCTAGGCATGCTATATCTATGATCCAGCATAGTTTTCATTTATTTCTCAATTAAGACTACGTTTGGCTTCCTATTCTCTAGTTCATAGTCGCACTAAATGATAAAATCCCACAGGATGTTTGCATTTTCATTTTCGATGATGCCTTCGGGAATGTGTTCGTAACACAGTGTAAAAATGCACCGGAAACTTTAGTCATCTGTCAGGTCGCAACAAGGACATCAGAAAGATAATACTTTCCTAAAGATATGTACTGTGCGCAATGAGGCTACTTTTTGCAAGACATCAATCTTGCATGGGATTTCCAGTTGCCTAAATAAGTTTTGGAGTTTCAATAGGATTGATCTTAACGCTCCGATCACCAGTGGAATCGCTTTTACATTACCCTCTCGCATTACATAGAGTCTTGCCATTTCCACGTTCAATTCGGTGTACTTGGCGATTTTTTCAATCTCTTTACTCACAACATTCATGTCATTGGGTACGGCTACATCAATGATCTGACATGTCTCTCTTATTCAATATGACAATATCCGGCCGACGGCGTTCGACTACACGATCCGTCTGAAATCATATTCCCAGAGTATTGTTACTCTTCCATCCTCCTGTATAACTTTACTTGGTACATGCTCACAACAGTTTTCTGTTACTTCGTATTGATATTTACGGCATAAGAGCCAATGAAAATACACACACACTTTATCGTGGCGGCGCTTGTAGTCTCTTTGTGCAAGGCTCTCATAATCCACTTATCAAGTGGGTTACATTTTTCACTCTCCTTCCACAGAGTCTTCATTTCTGGATGTCAGAAGTTTTATTGATGTTATGCTTCACTAAATTGGTAGCGAGAGCCTGGCCTTGTGCAGCAATGATAAGGCTTTCGGTGTTACGCTTGAAATTACCTCGCTCAAGCCATGCACACGATGCTGTATTATCTTTAACGTCTTGTGTATTCCTTTCAATCTGTCCATGCATTCTCATTTCAAGAAGGTCTTCATTTCTCGTCCCCTCAGCTCCTCCGTTAAACTCTGCCGTGCCCATCATTTCATTTGCATTTACACCCAATTTTTTTGCGGCATATTGTAGCAGGTCTTCATCACTATTTATGAAATACTCAGCAAGTGCTCCCCTTTCACTCCTTATACAATGGTCTATACTAATTAGTCCTCTACCACCATTCTTACTTTTCATATACAGTATGTTTAAGTTTGCTTTAGGGTGTAGCGCCCCGTACAGCGTCATCAACTTGCTCGTACTTCTATCCGGTGTTGATATTTCCTCCTTTGTCCTTTTAAGAGTGGACGCACTATATATGACCACTGCAACTGCCCAGATATTAATTGCGGTAATCAAATTTTTGGCATTTAGATTGGATTTCAACACCATCTTCACCCTTTTTTGATATGCCTCGCTGACCTTAACTGTTATTTCTCTGTGTAGGATGTCATGCAGCTCCAAAATCCCTAAATATTTATACCCACTACCGTCGGATTCACCCATGGTTTCTACTGGCAGTAACCGCAATCCTCAGCAGGCTGCTTTCTTCCCTCTTTTCGTATTAAGTACTGAGAATTTTGTAATCCTAAATTCCATACCGATGTCCCTACCACACTTCTGGAACTATTTTGGTTAAGATTTACTAAATATGGTATTTTGTATGTTCGCACAGAGAAAACTGTAGTATTCTTAGAATAAAAAGGATGTTTACATTTTTGAATACTGAGTGAGAAAGGAAAGGATAGGTATTCACAGAAGTTGTAGATATCAAAGTTTTTTAAAGCTGATCGTTTGTATGTTCGAAAACTGTAGACATGTAAGTTTCTTAACTTGTTTTGAGAGAAATTTAAAATACTCCCAGGAAATTGTAGAGGTTCCAGTGTTTGTGAGTTATTTTTCAGTTGTCCTGCTGGGTTGTATTAGTGTTTCTGTCTGCAGCTGCTGACTGGTTAGAGCAGCGAAGAACACGTCCAGCTGTTGTCAAGGCTGGCGCTATTATTCCGTATTATTATTATTATTATTATTATTATTATTATTATTATTATTATTATTATTATTATTATTATTATTATTATTATTATTATTATTATTATTATTATCATTATTATTATTATTATTATTATTATTATTATTATTATTATTATTATTATTATTATTATTATTATTATTATCTCAGTATGGATCAATATCAAAAATATTTTTTGCTATTAGTTCCTGAAATATATGTTTAACTGAAAATTTCCTCTTCACAATATATAGACGTTGTTCCGTTTAAATATTTGTAGATAACATTTGAGTCAGTTGATGAGAAGCTTGAAATACTTAAGGTACGTTGAGTGAAATCTAAAGAATATGTCAAAATAATAGATATGGCACAACAACATTGTACATCTCCCTCGCTTTATCTCTCTCTTTCATATTCATTGTTTCTTTATCCTCATCTGAATTTCATAGCATTTCGGTTAAGAGTGACAGTTCGGATTATTACATTGACACAGCATGGCACATGTTCGGTAGATGGATATGTTCGAAGACGAAGCTTGATAAAAGTTGCTGTTGTCAAAGTAAGTAATATTTATGGAAGAAAATTATTCATCCATATTCCGAATTCAATTGTTTTTCTTAACCCTTGCCAATATGGTTTGGATTGTGTGTGACGAATTTACATTGCTTCAATTCTTTCAATGAACATTAGATTTACGAGGAAATGTTATCTAAAAGCCTCTTGAATCCTGTTTTTATTGTAAGCTCTGTCAAGTTATACGAGTATACCGGATATTTTCTATCAATAATCTATCTATTTATGTTCTTTTATTCCGGAACACACAGCACACATATTACTGTGCTTTATGTCCGAAGAATTGATGTAAAGCGATTGTATATTTCATAAAGAAATAAAATCGTTTAAGGGAGATATATTTCGTGTTATCTTTTGTACTATTTATTTTTCTTTCTTTCCCTGTCTTACACTTGATTGACGATTATGATGTTCGCAGAATAAAATACAGAGGGTAAACCACTCCAGTAAAGGAATATATGATTTATATCTTCAACCTATACATGTCAAGACAATTCTTGTAATATAACGGCATCAAGTCTTGCAATGAATTTATAGCTAATAATAGTTGATTACTTTAATTCTTCAGATGCTAAATGAACTGTAGATAGCGTTTTCCTTGCAATTTTCTTTTTAAATTCGTTGACAGAATTCTTCCAGTCTGTCTATCAGAGGTACTATTATATGTTTTACATTATTTGCCAAATCCATTAATCCTAAAACCCAATGAAATGGCCAACTGATGAAGTAACAGTTCTGCAGGCAGGAGCATTCAGAAGAAGAAAGCAAACCTTAAATTTTCGTTTTCTTTACCGGGTATCAGTTTTATTACGGTTTGGTAGTTTATATAACAATGTGGTAAAGACGTGAAAACTGAAGAAATACTGATAAAACGGAGACGTTTCAATACTCAGTTGAGTTTATATTATTTCCCCTATTTTTACTAATACAACCTCATGAAAGTTATGAACACATTATTTTTTTATCCTCCCTCAAGGTATAGGCGTTTCCTTATAAAAAGAAGTCAAACGTAGCAGAAACCGCAATGTTCCAGTATTTTATTTTGGAGCAGAAGGAATTGTTTAGACCAGCTGGTCTGCTACATATTTTGGTGATGGTTGGCGAGGTGACTTCCAGGGCGCCATTACAAATTCTCAAGAAATTATCAAGATATGATTGTTCGTCATCTACATGTTTTAAACAAAAATGAGGGGCATTTACTAAGCAAGCCATAATTTAGCCCTCAAGAACAACCGATGGAGAAAATGTAACCAGTTCCCTAACGTTCTCATTAGTTTATTTTTATAACGATCACAAATGTACAACATATTACTTTGTTACACAAAGTAAATAACAACAGAATTATGGGAGCGATGCTCTTTCCGTGTCGATAGACGAATACCAAAACAATAATAATCCTTTTCTACTATAGGCACAAGGCCTTAAATTTTGGGGGATGGGGCCAGTCGATTATATCTACCCCAGGACGCAACTGGTACTTAATTTATCGACACCTCGGCAATTCTGCCAGCCCGCCTTCTTAACAGCAAAAATAATAATCCTTTCTACTAAGGGCACAAGGTCTAAAATTTTGAGGAGTGGACTAGTCGATTATATCGACCCTAGTGTTTCACTGGTACTTACTTTATCGACCCGAAAAGATGGAAAGCATAGTCGACCTCCGTAGGATTTGAAATCTGAACGTAGTGACGAGTGAAATACCGCTAAGCGTACTGTCCAGCGTGCAAATGATTTTGCCAGCTCGCTGCCTTCTATAAAAATGATTTCAAATATTTCCCACAAGGGCAGCTTGGGAGAGGTAGGGATGAATCGATTACATCGACTCCACTGTTCAACTGGTACTTATGTTATCGACCCGAAAGAATGAAACGCTAAGTCCACCTCGGTGGAATTGGAACTTAGATCGTAAAGATGGACGAAATGCCGCTAAGCATTTTGCCTGGTATACAAACGATTCTGGCAGCTTGATACCTAATAACAACAACAGCAGCAACAACAACAACAGCAACAACAGCAACAACAGCAATAATAATGGTTTAACATTTTGATACAAGGCCAGCAATTTCTGGGAGGATAATTGCAATCATTGACCCCAGTACATTATCTATGCAAGCTAGATTCCAGAGACATTGCATTTGCGTTGTGCGTATACGTTTAGTGCGCACAACTTATCTCGTAGACGGATTTTACTGCCAACAATAGCCATAAGGAAAATCTCAGCTTTTCAAAATATAAGGCAGATTATATTAAAGTAGGTAAATAATTAAAGGAAACTTTAGTTTCTAAATTTCACATTCTAGAGATAATTTTTAGAACTAAAGTAAACTAATGCATTTCAAATGATAGTTTTTATATTAAAATGTTTTAAAAAGCCATTGGAAGTATTAGATATTTGAATTAAGTATTTGAAGATTTGCTGATTATTAAGCAACTCTGTCAAAACAGGTATGTCACTAATTTCGAGAGAGGGTAGTTTGTAATTAGAAGTGATCATATAGGGAAGATTGTGATGAGATCATCGCGAAATAGATATTTTATTATAAGGTTCGAACATGATATTTCAGGCAAGTTTTAACATTTGAATTAAAATCAGATTAGAACTGAAATTTATCAAACTTTATCAAATGCTAATTATTTTATTTGTAATTGAGTAGATGGTTGCTACTGATGACACGCATATACACAGAAATTTAATGTTGCTATTCTACCGCCGCTGCTTGACGCGTTTTGTCTGCTACTTATATACATCTGTGTTTTTAGTACTATACGTCTATACTGGATGCATTCTAGAAACGAATATCCCAGTTTCGGGAATTTCTGCAGCGTATCCACGTTAAGTTAGATATACAGAATCTTATTTTGAATCAGTACCGCTTCAGTTACTATAATTTAATAATTGAATATACCTTATGAATCAATATAACTGACATATTCGCAGAATTCTCTTGCACTATTTCCAACACATCCGTCACATTACTCGACATTTCAGTCAACAAACACCACTCTACTCTCACTACCTCAATCCATTACAAGCCCACTGACTCACACTCATACCTTAACTTCTCCTCCTCCCATCTTACCCACACCAAGATCTCCATTCCCTACTCCCAATTACTCCGTCTGCGCAGGCTCTGCATTGAAAACCATGATTTTGAGACTAAGTCTCAACTCATGGCTCGCCACTTCACCCTTCGTGGATATCCCCTCGCCACTATCCATTGCCAGAGCACGTTCTGTAGACCGTGCCTGTGCTCTTACTCCCTGCACCAGTCCTGCCGTTGCCCGTCTCCCATTTCCTTTCACCTACCACCCTTCCACCTTTCTCCAACACACCATTCTCCGAGCCTTCCGCTGATTCCAGTCCAACCCCTCCACCTCACACATCTTCTCTAACCTACCCCTCACCTCCTTCAAACGAGCCCACAATCTGTGTGACCTCCTGGTCCACATTTCTTCCGTAACTCCACCTCTCAACCTGACTCGTTCCCCTGCTCCCGCCCACGCTGTTGCACTTACCCATACCTCTCCACCACCACCACTCTCACAGACACCCATCATCGTCTCTATCATATAAACGACTCTTTTACCTGTCCTTCTAGCAACGTCATTTACTGCATCTCCTGCTTTTTTTGCCCGTCTCTGTACATCAGTCAAACGGGACACCACTTGGCTGACCGGTTCGCGGAGCACCTCGAGACATCAAACTCGGCAATAACACCCAGGTCTCGCATCAATTCTGCTCTACCGGTCATTCACTACAACACCTGTCAGTGTTCGGATTGTCTTTGAACAAGGACCATCTTGACTCCCGCCTTCGCCGTGAACAGTAAGTATTCTTCTATCTTCACTGGTGAATACCCCATCCACCCCACTCTCACACAAGCCACCCCTACCGCCACCCACAGTCCTACCTCGACAACACCACACTACCCGACATCACTCCACATACACTGACCACTTCCCAGGACCCACACCAGAAACCATCATCTGCACACCCACACATTACAGACGCACACACCTACACATGCACACATCGACAGACTTCAAAACCACTAGCCTCTATCCACACACACACATTTACACATTCACACACACACACACACACACACACACACACACACACACACACACACACACACACACACACACACACGTTTTGGGATTACCAATACTTTATTATCTCCCCTTCTTTCAACGTCTCTTTCTACCTGTATTGTATTCAAGAATAATATACTGAAAAGCGCAGACACCATCAACATTTGGCATGTATATGTAATTTAAATTTTCATTTTTACAAACATGTAGTTTTTGGTTTTGTATCATCACCTGGTGAATTGTGCACATGTCTCATTCATGGTCCGGCACCAATCAATGACATTTGAGAAAACTTAATTTACGTAATTTGCCGCTGAAACTATTGCATATACACATATCCACATATCTGTTTGTGTGTGTGTGCGTGTATACGTACATATATGTATGAATGCATATATATGTATGAGTGTCCCGACTATTGATCCGATGTCACTATCTCCAACGTCACTTCGTTCACGTCTTTTCGTCCGACGTCTTTTTGTACTTAATTTATCGACCTCGAACGGATGAAAGGTAAAGTCGACATTTGCAGAATTGGAACTCAGTACGTAGCGACGGGTGATATACCGCTAAGCATTTTGTCCAGCGTGCTAACGACTCTGCCAGCTCACCCACTTAATAATAATAATAATAATAATAATAATAATAATAATAATAATAATAATAATAATAATAATAACGATTTCATTTATTTACCACCCGAGCGAAGGATGAAGGGGATAATACAAAGATAGACATAAAGTGCTGGGGTTTACATAGAATGAAATGATAAAATAATTATAAAAAAGTAAAATGATTAAAACGTGTAAATATACACTGAATACAATAAAAAGGAAGGGACAAAAACTGTATACAAAGGTTAAAAATAATTTATATATAATAGGCGCGTATTTTTTTAGCATTTCTATAACCTTATGGAATGTACGGTATCCTTTAGAAAGGTATAATATCATATATCTATGCATTTCATATCAATACAATATGTACTATTTCTCCGAATATATTGCGTCGTTGCATTAAATTTGACGTCTGCAATATTCGCTTTAAGAAATGGTAAGAACTTAATGATCCCGATCCAAGAAAATATTTCAAATTCCACTTTGAGGTGAATTCAGTTCACTGATGCTGCTTGTGTTACGAAGAAATGCATAAATATAAAACGCAAACTTCATACATTTCTCTTGCAAAATCTCTGACTTTATGCCCTTCAAAAAGGAAGGAAAAAAAAAACGAATATTCCATAACATACATTCGATATGATGATAGAAAAGCAAAAGAAATACAGGCATATTTTTGTCATCATTCATCATCATCATCATCACCAACACAACCACTAACGCCACTACCACCACCATCACCATCATCGTCATCATCATCGTCATCATCATCATCATCATCATCATCATTATTATGAAGAATGAGGCAGAAAATAGTATGTAGCTTGGTTTGTTATCTTTGACGCAGTACATCTTTCTAATCTCAGTCGATTTCTCCCGCAGGTTATAGAGTAAAATACTATAGGAATATTATCAAAATATATCCTAAACAGATGATGGAAATGAAGTTGTCAGAACTGCCTAGAAGGCTTCCACAAAAGAATGCAATATATGAATATATGTATTTGTTTACGCATTTATTTAATGATATTTTTCCATGATTTGCTTAAATTTCTTTTATTGTGAAGAAGCATAATATTACGTGACGACAAGAACAACAGTAAAATCAGAATCAATGTGACATTTCAGCTTTCATTAATACCTCTGTGAATTTGCTTAAATCATTACCATACTTCTATGTTATATATATGTATGTATATATATATATATATATATATATATATATATATATATATATATATATATATATATATATATATATATATATATATATATATATATATATATATATATATGTATATATATATATATATATAGGTGTATATCTATATATATATGTGTGTGTGTGTGTGTGTATGTGTGTGTGTGTGTGTGTGTATGTATATATATATATATGTATATATATATATCATGTGCTGCAGTTAAGAGAAAATATGCATCTTACCTACTTTGACTCATTATCACAGACACACTCTTACAATTACTTATACATATTTGCTCTCTATCTCTATCGCTCTCATTCTCATACACACACTCTCTCTCATTCTCTCTCTCTCTCTTTCATGCACATGCGTAAAAGTCATTATATCCGGGTGACTGTACAGTGAAAGATTTGGTCGACGGCAACTCGTGACCAGGTTGGTGATATTAGCTTCATTTCACTGTTGGCATCTAAAGACGCACGTTTCGAATTTTGTTTATTATTTTTAGTAATATTCTTGTTTCCTAAAGCACAGAGTTATGTATAATTGATTAACCGTTTCGAAGATATACAACCTTTTCCCATTAGCACATCCATAATGTAACTTAGCATGTTTTAATGATTTAAAAACCTGTAAATTTATAACATGTGCAATGACAGGAAAGATGTTTATTTTGGAGTTATTTTATTTAAAGTATTGTCGTTCAATTTTGTTCCATACATCATTTTCATAATGGGAGACAGAAACTTGCGATCATACAGAAATAACTATACAATGTGAGTATTTCTCATATTTAGTCCGTTTTCCCACTGCTGATTTCATACCCTACGTAGATTTTGTCTTCTGTCTTCTGGGTCGAGTAAACAAATACAAGAGAGCTCGTATTCGCTGGCTTCAACTTCTAGAAATAGCAGCAAAATTTTCGTAAACTTTCACCCATTCTCTTAAATCACGAAGGATACATTTGACAATAAATTCCTAGCTGCACTCTATATTTGAGAATATACAGTAAACATCTAGAGGTACACCATCTATCATTTGTCTGCTCGATCAGACCTGACCTGTGAGTTAGACAGCGTCAACTTCACGGCCGTTTAATCAATAACAATTTCTATTTTCTACGATATACTTTGTGCTTTATTAAAGGAAGTTTATTTTCAATGTTGAGTAGCGCGGGCATTGTCCTCATGAGATTCCTCGTTACTTTATGGACGGCACAATGTTACATCCCTCCAGCACCTTCTAATAACAGGTCCTCTTCGCAAAGAGAAACCTTATATTTACGAGTAGTATAATTAGATTACTCAAGAAAATTAAAATCGTATAGTAGGAAATGACAGCGGACAGAAAGCAGAACAGTCTTAATTTCAGTTGAAGCCATTCAATCTAAATTATGTTATTTATACGATATGAAATGGACCCTATCTCGTAACCTGTTCGAAATCTCCGCGATTTCAAAACTACAAAATTTCCTTTGCTTTAATTGGTTTTAGCAATTTTCCTTAATTAGTCAACTAATTAGTGTCTTTTTTTAATTTTATAGTAAACTAAATGTATATAACATTTTAACGGACCAAGCACTAGTCCGTTAAAATGATATGCAAAGTATTTCTTTCAAATATATTGAGTAACAGAATGTTACAATTGTGCTTACAAAGAATTTTAAAGATAACTAGAGGATTTCTTATGTATCACGGTATCTAATATCACTGGCGCTGGAATGCCGGCGGTTAAAAGCAGTTTCGGAGAGAAAACTGAATTCAGTATTATCTTTTCCAGCCAAACTTTTCACGCGTCGCTAAACTCTCGTTGACTTCGAGTGTATATGAATTTTTAACTAATAATCAAAATATCCTGGTAATTACTTAGCAGCGAGTTTGTGAAGAAATGAGTGATGAAATAATTACGTCAATCAACTGTTTTTAATCTTAAAATATATTTTGTAACAACATAAACAGCGATAAAACCTTTAATATTCTTGGAAGATCTATGTTAAATATAAAGCTAGAAAAGAATTCATAAATCGTTTCAGCTGTGAGATTTTTGCTTTTATCAGGCAACAGCACTCTGCAAGGCCGAATGAATCATTACAAGCCAATATCAGATCTTCTACCTGATGGTTCGATCTATTACATGAGTCAAATCAATGTTTACAATTTTATGAAAAGAAAGGAATTTAGCATATTACAGTCTTAGATATTAAACAATTCGATATGGTCATGGCTGAAACGTAACGAACAGTAGGTCCACCATACGGAGCTAGTGACTAAGATCTTCATTATTACTACATATTTTTCGATTAAGCTCCGCAAACTGTTTGAGAGATACATTAATAAGAATAAGAATTATCTATATTTCTTTTGAAGATATTTAGTAAATGATTATATGCTATGTAAGAACCTGAATACGTGGTAATTAACTCGGTTGCTTAGTGGCAGACTACATCAGGAATGTAATCATAACAATCTAGAACTAAGCTTCATTTCCAAAGATGCCCCTCAGTATACCAATTCCTTACTGCTTAACAGATTGATGTAATATAATTGATGTAATATAATTAATGCTCCAAACTTGCTTTTCAGACATGGAATTATTTTCTTAATTCTGAATTCGTACTGTATCATTCAGTTCACGCACTAAATTATAGTATGGTATCGCCTGCATAATACGTATGCATCTACTTCCGGTAATATCATTAATAAAGTGATGTCTTGAAACGATTTAAGAACCACGTGCCTAAAATTACATTAAAAGACAATAATTCAGGATACAATAGTAATAATCTAATAACATTTTTATGTTGATGTGTAATTCTTTTGTGAGTAAAATGAATACTTGTTAAGTATCCATTTGCATAAAATTAATGATGTGTTCAAAATGCATATGCGTCCTCAACCTGAGATCCTAGATAACAAAAAAGAGGCAGTATTGTCTAAACTATGTATCAGATGTTTATTCGAACCATTATTTGCCATGACATTTATACAAAGATATCCGACATTGTTGAAAACTCTTTCCGCTTTACTTAGATACAAATTATTCGAAATTTTTACCGAGATATACGAGTGATGGAACAATAGAAGATGGCTTCAAATAAATACGTTAAGAGGAAGAAAATATTAATAACATGCCAAAAACAAAAGTGATTGCTTCCTTTTCATATGCATATTTTAGTTTTCGTAGGTAACTTTACGGAAAGATTCATATTGCTTACTTCAAGCACACTCTTTTGTTTCATTTGCATTATTGATGCTACATGAATGGCTTCAGAATTGACGTAATACATATTCATGACAGATATTCATGCGCAGGATGTGTCATTACAAAAGTCTTGTCAATATTTATCTGAACAGATTCTTTTTTTACCTGAAAATGAATCAAGAATATTGAAAGCCCATGGAAACAAATATGATATAAAGAAAAGTAAAAAGCAACGAAACATACAAGGGAAGAAGCACACTTGTAAATGGCGGAAAATGTATTTATATTGCCAGAATTTGCAATCGGTTGCACTTGATCAACTAGAAGAAGGTCATGCACTTCTTGACAGATCCTTATTTTTATAAAAAGAGGCAAAATACATTTGACAAAGGGATAAACTCAAAACAATTTGCAAACAATATCCTGATTTAAATTAATGGTTTTAAAAAATACAAGTGCAAAATCAAAAGAAGTTTGTATCACTATCGCGTACGGAGAAACGCTGTTATTTTTCCATCATTGTCGTGAATAAGGGATTGCTGTTTCTCTTGTATGCTCTGAAATATTAATTTTTGAGATCATTAATGGTATAATTTCTAATGCTGCTAATATCAGTTTTGATTTCATTCATCTTTGATTAAATATATTTAGCTGCTATTGAGAAAATCTAGTTATTCCAGCACATTTCTTTCTATACAAACACAATAACTGCTGTTACGACCACAACCCCGAAGTCATCATCGAAAGTCAATTAAATGAAGTTTCATATATTGACAGGAATGTGACGAATTTTCCCGATGATGATGTTAATACGCTACACGTATACTTTTAATAATTTCAGGGATAGACTGAGATCGTGGTAAGTACCTCCTTCCATTTTAGTTTGTCATCTCCGCCAAAGTGCATATTACAATCTTTATCGAACTTTCTTGCACGGCCAAGATGCCCTGCAGTCATAGATCAGCGTAAGATATTATACCATTTTGCACTGGCAATCCTAAACCAAAGCATGCATACATCTACCTGAGTATATATATATACGTGTGTGTGTGTATGTGTGTGTGTGTGTGTTCGTGTGCGCGTGTCTGCGTGTCTGCGTGCCTGCGTGCGGCGGGTGCGTGCACATTCGTAGCCGGCATTTTGTTCGAAAATAATTTTGTCGAAACATTTTTGTACAAATACACATTCGTGGAAAAACATATTAAATACAATGGCATTTCATATCGACTAACTAACTTTGTTTTAAAATATCCTATGGTTATTTTAAAATTAAAAGAACAAATTATTTTCAAATGAAATATTATTTCAATTCATTTTAAGATCAACTGTTTTTATAGAAGAAAATATGCGTATCCAAATGAACATCAAAAATTAATCTTTCCTATTTTAAAATAACTTATTTTGGTATGAAAATGATAAGGACAAATTATTTTTTAAATGAAATATATTTTCAGCTATATTATCAGACCATCTCTGTTTATTTGTCTTTTAAATAAGAAAATAGAGGCAAATGCGAGTAAAGAAATATCCGTCACAAATATAAAACACTCATTATATCCAGTATTAATCGTAATACATCGAAGATAATCCAAATATTAATATTTTCATCATTCAACAAAAAAAGTTAAAATTCCTTTACAAGTGAGAACACATTTGACATTCTTTCGCACAATAGAAACATCAATTTACATAATAGTTATCCGAGCATCAAATCAACAGCATCTTATACAAATTAAACATTTCAATATGATTTGAAGATAGAAGCAGATTCAAATGTATTAATTGTGGGATCCTCGTCTTGGTTATATTATACATATTCCAGACAGGAAGATTGAATAACGATTCACTATACCTTCCACAACACCTTTTATGTCTTAAATGTATAAGCACACTGAAAATTACTTGACTGCATCTCGTTTGGCAAAATATTTTTCAGTTACTGAAAACCACATGAAAGATACTTTCACAATATATCTGTTTATCTAAATTTTCGCTATACATATGTGTGTCTATATCACCTACGTAAGTATATATAAAGTGATGATAAACAATGCCGTCAATATGGAACATTCAAGTATCGCTATGGCAATTTTGTGAATGGTTGTGGAGAAACCAACTTCGAATACAGAATTTAATGTTTCCTCTTCTCTATCGGTAAGAGTAAAAATAATCTTTTTTTTATAATATTGTACCATGCCTCAGATTTTATACGTAAAATATAGTTGACTTGCTGTGTCAAACACTTTTATTGATGCTTGTGTTATAAATGACGATGAGTATAATTCATTATGAAACAGTTGGACGGCAGATGCATAAAGAAAATAACTCAGTACCACAGGTTATTTTTCGTTTCCTATTCTTACTACCTAATGTTGATCTAGTAACTGTTTTTGACTAAGGCACACGACCAGAACAATTGAATGGATGCTAGTACTTGACAGATATTTACGCAGTTAACCTCAGTTAATTATGATATAACCAGTAGATACACTTGAAGTATATTACCGATGTTTTTTTCTTTGTTAAATGAGAAACTTTATTTCATGATAATGAAAAATATCTTCCATATCGCTTAATTCTGATGAAAACATTAAAAATTTTCAAAAATGTTTTTTAAAAGGCAGCCGATTCTCATCTCACGGTTAATTTGTAATAGTTTCTAACACGTTTCTCTGGCACATTTTAAAATATTTCCGAATGTTTTAATCTTTCTACTAATGTGTTTTTGACCAAAGTTTATTCTCTGATGACGATAAAATAAAAAGGAAAAAAGATATACTAGCGTAAAATAGTCTACTCATACTTTCTTCTCCAGTCAGGTTTGATGTGAAAATATGAAATGGGAAAAAGATAAGTTCAACGTGGCACCTTGGGCAACTCTCTTCTACTATAGCCTCGGGCCGACCAAAGCCTCGTAAGTGGATTTGGTAGACGGACACTGAAGGAAGCCCGTCATATATGGGTGTGTATTGTTTTTGTGTCTATGTTTTGTGTAACCATCTTGTGGTCACAGTAGCTGGCTAGAAAAAACTGTGGACACTTAGCTATGGATTTATCTGTTTCTCTAATTCAAATCCTATCTAGATATGTTCTGGAAGACTCGTCACTATTTGACCACGTCCACTGTGGAGTGTTCGGGTGTTCCAACCTATATGGATCTGCTAGCTGAAAGTGACTTAGCAGATGCCGTAAGCCTGGGTTACAATTTCCTACTCATGTTCGAGTCAACACAATCTGTATGTGCGTCACATATTGTGTTAAAGTTTCCTAACAATACTAGCGAATGCGACGTGGCCAGGAACTTGCCCAGGTCATGAAAATATTCACTTTACGGGCCCATAATGTTGGGTGCATAAATAGCAACTAGCCTGATTATCTTGCCACAACTGAATGTCAGGTCGAGAACGACTAGCCTGCCTTCTGGGTCAGAAAAAAAAACAACTTTTTCTCGGTTACCCGGTTTCTTTTTAGTAGGACCAACACCCAACCCCCACCTCCCGCCCGACTTGGAGAAACTTATTTCGCATAGCCGTTCAGGAGGGGGGCGGACAGATCTCTTGGTCACGAACATTTATACAACCAATGTGAACAGACATGACTTACCTGTTAATCAGGGCTGTCCGGTAGAGAGGGACCCTCCACCTTTTCTTGATACAGGGTTGGAGGTGGCATGTCTTGGGAAATAGATTTGTTAAAATCCCGTCTCATTACCGACACAGATTGATCAGGTAGAGGTGGGGTCTCCGCCTTTTCCTTTTCTCGCGGGATCGGGGCTGGTAATCTATGAAATATAGACTTATTAAAGTCCAATCACATTGATGATACTATCTTACGGTATTTGTTTTGTAAATTTCTGAGTCTTATTTGAGACTTCATACACGTCATAATTGTTATATTTCTCCGAAAGGTTATCTATTATTATTTTTTTTTTTTTTTTGCAGTCTAAATTGATTGAATGTCTCTCATTAGCTCAGTATCTTTACTGTGTACGGCTATTATGCCCTTTTCCTCTTTTTCTCTTCTGACAGTCTTTTTTGGTCGTTGTTTTGTAGTAGTCGCCGCTCTCAGTTGAATTACTGATTGTATTTTTCTTTTATTTGCTGTTTACTTCAGATCTTTTTCTTCTTTTTTTTTTTCTTCATCATTTTCTTCTTCCTCCACTTCTTCATTTTCCTTGCAGTTCCTTCGAATGTGACATAATTGGCCGCACAAAACACATCTGGGTTTTCGGCCCTCAAAAAACACCACGTGGGTCTCCTCCCCGAACTCAATTTTCTCAGGAATTGCTTCAATTATTTTAGAGTCAGCCTGGATGAGGATACTAAATGTTTGACCAGTCCAGTTAGCGTTTTCGGTAGCGGCAACCTGGAGGAGGGTAATATTCTCTTCCTGTTTGATTAGGACTGCCGCCACCAACCACATAGGATCCACTTCCGGTGGGACCCTTGCGATTTTAATTCTGGATGTTCTCATCCCCATATAAGTGGGGACGAGCGCCACGTCGTCCGTTTTCAGCGTTTCTACTGAATGTTTTTGTGCAATTTCTTTGCTGGTAAATCTTACTCCCACCGTACCAAATTTCCTGCCTCCTGTCTGATAAACTGCGTCACTCCAGATTGGCTTCAGGCACTTCTCTATTTCCTCTTCTGTAATTCTCTTAATTTTTCTTTTTTGCAAACAGTAAGCTTTAAATATTATAGTTTTCTGTTTTTCTTCTAGTAGTAATTTCACTGGTGGTTGTATTTTAACCACGTTATCATTTATTTGCACCGTTTCACTATATTTCATAAAATCACACTTATTCGTCGAAAGCAGCTAGGTTCCACCCCTAGCTGCCAACGCAAAACTTTTTTTTTCAGTTTTTTTTTTGTTCAGTTTCATTGCTAGGTGCATCAATTATTCTTTTGGACACAATACTCTTGTTTTTTGGCAAACTTAGTTATTCTTCTTATGAAACTTATGACGAGCTTTCAGACACATCTCCAAATAACTCATACATTTTATTATTCTTTTTTGCAACGGGGGAATTCATTATTTCTTTGCTCGTAGTTGGCTCCTCGCCAGACAACATGCAATTCTTCGCTTCGACAGGAAAAACAAACATCTCTGTTGCAACGGTAGGCCTCTCGCTAGTCGACATTCTTCCCCCCGATGGGGGAATGAACAACGCGTGCTTTTTACAAGCACTTAGTGTTTTCAAATGAAAACTCCAACAGTTATGAAATTCAACAATTTAAAAAAACAGCAGTTATTATAAATAATAACACTAAGAAACAGCAATTTTCACCACGAACACATGTGCGAAGCGTAAGAAACAAAAGAGACAGACGAAATACTGCTAAGCATTTTGCCCGGTGTGCTAACGCTTCTGCCAGCTCGCCGCTTTCTTGAATTTTGAATATCAAGTCATGAAATGCTTTGAGATACTGCATGGTATCACTGTAGATATTGGAAAGCCTTAAATCCCAAACGATATTTCTGTTATTTTTTTAATTTTATATACAATGAACTATATCACGGTTATTCTTTCCTTCATTATCTTCTGAGATTTCCAATCCATGCAGAAAGACAAGAAAAGAATGCGGGTTTAGGACACAGTATCATTTACGATGGATATTAATAGCTCTATCAAATGGAAGCTTACATAGAAATCACTAATCAGCTATTATAACGTTTCGGCAGATAGCGTTAATATAAAGAAGCTGGACGGATCTCTTTTTACATCGTTGATTAAGAGTAAATGCGCCAAATAATCAAGATGTATTTAATGCTCAACATATTTTACTGGAGATAAATAACTGTTATAATCAAGCGAGATAAAAGGAAATTTTGTCTCATTCTTCCTCTTTATTTTCATCGTAATGGTCAAGTTGATTGTAGAAATTGACGATATCCCAACATAGTTATTCATTTAAAATACTTTTGTAAATACTGTCCACTATATGTCGCAGATTATGCTCCCTAATCAACGTCGGCTTCTATATTGTTTTAGATTGTACCTTGAGAAGGTGTTGCCATTTCCCAGCTACTGAAATATCTAATGAGAGAATGCATCTTCGTCTCCACGTACTTCTTCAAATGTCTCTTTCTACATTTCACTCAATGAATCAATGCAATTGAATACAAATGATATTTATCCCTATGTATGTGTGCGTGTGTGTACTGGAGTTTAAAAATGGATGTAAAAATGATATTCTGTTGATCTTAAGAGCTAGGCTTCTATAACTACATTAGCTTGTAAAATGTACAATGTAGTAATATGCAATTTATAACATACACTCTACTGCAGACATGTAGAATAACTGATTATACATTAAAATAAATTATAATTCCATGATGTTGGCTGCGAAACGATTGACATCTTACAGATAACAACTGGTGAAATAATATATCCACCTTACACCACCTGACTTTCTTTATATTCTATGCATACATACATACATACATACATACACACATACATACACACACATGCATGCATACATACATACATAAGCCTAATACTTATTTTATCAGTCGTCTTTGCTGAACCGTTAAGTTACGGGAGCGTAATCATACCAACAAGTTGTCAAACGATTATGGGGTGTACACGAACACAGACACTAAAACAACACACACACACACATATGTCGGGCTTGGATCTAGGTTAGAAACTGGCTCTTTCTCTTTTGGCAAGAAATCTTGAAATAAAACTGAACAATGACATACATAAGTACACCATACATATAAGATATACATCGATCTCCCATTAATCGTTATTTAACCACCTACATTTTACGATGTAAGTGGCTGCTGCGGATAATAACGTAGCTTAGAGTTTGTCAAATCACAAGAAACATTGTAAATGTGACAGTTGTATCCAAAACATTAACTCTATTTCATTTTCAATATGTTGCTATTTTACACACACACACACACACACACACATACACACAAACACCTACACATATGAGTGTGTGCACGCGTGTCTGTATATGTGAGTGAATGCATATGTATACTTATGTAAATGAGAGATTGATGCATTGATTGATTGACATAAGTTTACATGCTCTTATATATGCATTTATTTTATGTATGTTTCCATGTAAACATGAAATTAATCAAGCTTTATATTTAAACAATGCAGATAATTTTTTATTATGATTAATTGATATTGTTGAGAATACTGTTATATTTATAGTCCATATCATGAAAACCACGTTTTCGTTGTCAACTCGAATCATATTGCAATATTTGCGAATATTCTTAAATTTATGGATAACGTTCGTAGTCTACTTTAGATTTTTGATCTTCATATATAGTACTACTTACAATATTTGGATTTATAATTTCACTTGGTTACAATGCTGAACAATATACCTTTCATTTCGGATTTCACTTCGGCATGCCCTATGAACAGTTGTGATTAATTTGTTTTGATACTCCATTGACTGTAATTAAATTGATCAGTCCAAGCAGATGATTTCTTTTTGCCAAAGTATGAACGCGAATGAGAGAAACTACTAATATCGATGAACTTGCGATATACCAGGTGGATCCAAATGTTTTTCGTTTTTCAAACTTTAGTTAAAGTTCAAACAAATTACATATGAAAAGCGTTTGTTCATCAAAATACATCTTATTATATTCTATTGTATGTTGCCATCGTTGCACCAGAAGCCCAATTCCACGCTTATACCATTTTGATAGTTTTAGAGGCGAAATCTCCATGTAACCATTTTGATTTTCATCCACATTTTTTAATCTCCGTCCTCGCAGAAAATTAGTCATGACTAGGAAAAGGTGATAACCTGATGTTCACTGTCTGGACTGTAAAAAGGGTGAAGCAACACTTCCAGTCCCTCAAGTTTGAAGTTGGTCACATTGGCAATGTGTATTGGGGCATTGAAATAGCGTAGGAGTGCCAGTTTTTGATTTACTAGTGCTTGGTAGCAGGCTTTCAAAGCATTATATACTCGCAGCATTTGTTAACCAGAAAAGTTAGAGTTGAAAGCATGACCATTTAGGAAAAGCTCAACATGCAGTACCCCTTCTAATTTCCACCAAACACACAACATGACCTCTGTTCAAACGGCCCTTGTCTGATAGCAAGTACTGAATCCGCTGATTAATCAGCCGGAACGAAGCCACTGATTAATTTTCGCCGAATAGATCCATTTTTCCTCCACAATTATAATTTGACACCATAAACGGTCGTTTCGAGAATTTGTCAGCAGTTGGTTTCAAATGTTCACACGACACTGAGCCTAGTCATTGGTCAGTTCATGACGAGATTCTCAACAGCGACTGTCCAAAATGCCGAACCTATGGAGGTTTTGATTGATGGTACTTTGTGAATGACCGAGCTCTGCTGAACATTATGAAGTCTTGTGCTTAGCTGTTTTTCAACTATTCGAAGCAAGGCCTCATTTTCTACATCAGAAAATCTCTCTGATCTTTGTTTGTCTTCGAGGTTTAGTCATCATACGTTACAGTTCATGGACCTTCCGCATCATTAACTTCTTTCTCCGTTGACCTTACACTCATTCCTATTCTCCACAGGTAGACTTAAATGGCTCTAATTGCAATTTTTCAATACACATTATCGAAACTAAAATAAAGGGTAAACAATTAATGTTTATATCTTATATATGGAAATAAAAATGAACAATTCAGCAACGACTGGACAACAACTTGTATCATATTAGCAATATAACATGAGATACAAGTTGCCAAAACTTATCAGTGAAAACCCGAAAAAGTTTTCGACTCAACCTAGTACATATCAGTACTTACTTGAAAGTTATTTGTAGTTAAGCGAATGGGAATCATGTCTGTACACTGATGCCTATTTATCATAATGTTTTTTTTTTAATGGCCCTTACATACAACCATATGTACTGTACCATATATATTGAAAAGATTGAAATTTTATGTATTTCATTATATAATTCCTTCTTATATGGGATATTGTAAATTTTTCTTAGCTGTTAATTTTTGTCATGCAGTACGATAATATATTTGTTTTGGTGCAGACACCACTTTAACAAACAATTCAAGAAATTATTAAGTTTTGTCGTGCAGTGTGATGTGATACGTGATTCGTTGTGGCATATATCTCAGTAATAGATATGAGCTACCATCTGTATCTTCCTGTCAGTGAAATGCGTATCTAATGTCGTTATCGTTTGCTATCTGTTTAACTCGAGTTGGACAAAGTATGATCAAAGGCGTATTACTTGTTACATCAAATTTTATCCAGAGAGTGTACCAAGACGATACGTCTTGAATTGCTTGTTAAAGTGGTGTCTGCACCAAAAAACAAATACGTTATGTTAGGAGGAATGACAGGCTGGCGTTTTTAGCAAGTCAGACAATCAGCTACAAGCTCCCACCATAATACAGGGCAATACTACTCATCACGCAAGGTTCAATAAAATTACAAGACGAAAACTCATGTTCATGCACTGAATGCTCCTTACTACACGAGTCAATAACCTAATCAAAATATAATGAAATTGATTCGCACTCTATACCGAAGTTGATTCAATCCAGTCGAAATCATTTCAAAGATTTTGGAGTTTTCGAAAAGAAAATATTATTATTCATCTTATCCGTGATACAAGTAATTAAGAATAATTTTGTCAAAGCTGAAAGAGAAATTAAGTAACATATCTGTTGGTGTTATTTATTAGCGTAAGAAGAGACGAAGAACATCCACGTTTTTGTTTGAACAAAGCACCTAATTCTACATAATTCTTTTTACACACATATATGAAATTGATATGCCCAAAATATCAGAATTCACTACACGTATAACAGTATTTCTAAAATCTAAATATTATTCATTTTGTGTTTGAATATAGCCAAGACAGGTGGTAAAATTGTAGAAACGTATGATATTTTGATAAAGATTGCGTCCGACTTTGCAACAGGCATTCATCCAGACTCTTAAAACTTCATGATTCAAAATTATATACCTTCATTCTAGAATATGATTTGTTATTATATTTTAAACTTCTTATGTCTTCAACTTCAGAAATGTAATACATATTCCATGGATATAGAGATAAAAAGAACATGATATAATCCATCTTAACTACATTTATTATATTAATAGATATGTTCATATATATCTAAGTATATACAAATACACGCACGCATGTAGACCCCCCCCCCACATATACACACACACACGCACACGAGTGTGGGTTGAACGATCCATAGGCTGACTATGAAGGCCTGATGTTAGAACTGTGAAATCTTCCTTATATCAATTCCATCTTTTCTCTGCATTGTTTCTTCGCAGGTAAACTGAACTCTGACTTTTAAAAGAAGACTTCAAATGTAACGAGTAACGACTTCTCATGAAAATAGACAACATTTGGCATCGTAGTCTTACGAAGTACCTGCAGAAAAAAACCATATTCATACTGACATGGTTGCTACATTAGGGGATGACGCTCCAGCTTCAACAACTTACACAGCTGAATTTTGGATGGAAAAGGAGAACTTAAAGATGACGGAAAGTCTGCACATCCTGCTGCTGCCATCACATGGTGTTGGATGACAAGCGATTGACAAAAAATCAATAGATATTTCTATTAGCATCCCTCTTGAGAGATTTGAGAATATTCCGCACTATGCATTTAGTATGACGAAAGTTTCTGCTCGGTGGGCACCACGTTTTATGACGCCTGATCAAAAGCGTACCCGGATTATCACGTCACGGGAAAATCTGACATTGCATGAGGCAGATCGAGTTGGTTTCCTTCAACGTTTTCTAACTCAGGATTAGAATTAGCTTCATCGCTTTGACCCAGAGAAAAAGAGAGAATCCATGCAGTAGAAATTCTCTTTCGTACCTGCTCTCATGATGTAATCCCATCTGAGTATCATCTATTTCACAATAGGATAAAAAGAATGACTAGTCTAGGAACCAGTATTGCAGTGATGATGACATCATATCTGATGCTGATGAATGTTTCGGCCAACAGGATGAAAGTGTCTTTGCCACAGGGATCCAAGCACTGCAGCCACAATGAAAGACGTGTGTGGACCACAAAAGGCACTGTGTTTAAAAGTAAATCTCATTTGGTCACATTGCATGAGAGTATCTGTTTCTGTCTATGTCCTCTTCAGCCGACACTCGTATATATAGAGAGAGAGTGTGCGCGTGTGTGTGAGAGAGAGAGACAGAGATGAACAGTGAGAATAAATGCTCAATACTGTATTGGTATATATATATATATATATATATATATATATATATATATATATATATAAATAGAGAGAGAGAGAGAGAGAGAGGGGAGAGAGAGAGAGAGAGAGACAGACAGACAGACAGACAAATAGATAGATAGATAGATAGATAGATAGATAGATAGATAGATAGATTTCTATAGTTTTGAAATTTTCTTTTTCGACCGCTAGTATTATTAATGACAGTAAACAATTATGATCTGTCTGCAAACACTATTTAACCAGTCTTTTTCTGTCGACGCCAGAATGATAAATGTGATATAAACTCTGGCGAATTTTTGATTTCTGATGAACTGCAAACTTGTAAATACATAAAAGTCACCTGCTTGTTGCTCTATCTACTTTGTCATTCAAATTGTTATTTTAATTATAGTAACACCAAAGACACCCAGCGTATCTTATCTTAAGGAATATGAGAAAAAAATGTTTCGAAATGAACGAAATTTCGTAAATGAATGTTTCGTTTCAGCGATATTACTGCATTGTAATTAGGGCGGCGAGCTAGCAGAAACGTTAGCGCGCCGGGCGAAATGCATAGCGGTATTTTGTCTGCCGTTACGTTCTGATTTCAAATTCCGCCGAGGTCGACTTTGCCTTTCATCCTTTCGGGGTCGATAAATTAAGTACCAGTTACGCACTGGGGTCGATGTAATCGACTTAATCCGTTAGTCTGTTCTTGTTTGTTCCCTCTATGTTTAGCCCCTTGTGGGCAATAACGAAATAGGTATTTTGTCTGTCGTTACGTTCTGAGTTCAAATTCCGCCAAGGTCGACTTTGCCTTTCATCCTTTCGGTGTCGATAAATTAAGTACCAGTTACGCACTGGGGTCGATGTAATCGACTTAATCCTTTTGTCTATCCTTGTTTTCCCCCTCTATGTTTAGCCCCCCCCCCCGTGGGCAATAAAGAAATTGGTATTTCGTTTGTCGTTACGTTCTGAGTTCAAAATCTACCGAGGTCTACTTTGCCTTTCATCCTTTCGGGGTCGATAAATTAAGTACCAGTTGCATACTGAGGTCGATCTAATCGACTGACTCCTTCCCCAAAAATTTCGGGCCTTGTGCCTGGAGTAGAAACGGATATGAGTGCTATGTAATAATATTGTTTTCTTAAACATAGTATTATTGAAATGGATATACTAATCTTATGTAACAGCAAGGAAAGGAATCCCTTAAAATTAATTCTGTGAGAAGTCACAATGTATAGCAAGAGATGACAAACTCTGGGAAATTTTTCTTGCAAAAGGTAATTCAACAATTCCTAAGATAAATAACATAAGAGAACATAGAATGGAACTATATTACAATCATATCATATTAGCTAACAAATTATAGGGTTGCATTGATTCTGCAGCATCGAAAGTGTTTACTCGGCGCTAAGAACCTGTGTTTAATCAAATATCTTTTATACGCTCTGTCTCTTTGACAGAACTTCTCTTCTTTGTCACGAATAGATTACGAGTGCACGTTGGCATGAAAAAAGTTAGCAAATTCTCTCGACCTTCTACTACTTGAACTGTGTTGAAATGAGTTTTTTTCTGAAATCAAAGATAGATTAGTGGTATAAACTGTGCGTGAATAACAATACTTTGAACAACTTTTGTGAAGGACATATATAAATTTTAGTAAACAGAAGGGATTGGGAAAAATATTCCGCTTGATTTTAATTTCATGCTCTTGCTTTCAAAATATAAATCTCAGTTCGTTCTTGGCTTTCCTCCTTACAGAGTGAAAAATATAATAGCATTAAAAAGTGAGGTAATTATAATCGACAACAGCTCCTCAATATCAGTGATGTTACAGTAATCATTTGAACCACTGTTCACTCTTCCACAAATGAGTTCTACTCCTGATGAAATAAAATCATTATTATTGATTATTTTACGAATTTGACTTTAAGTATTTTACCATGGGTAAAGTAAACACATGTTAAATAATGGGGACGAAATGTGTAATCTCGTGCCTATGCTAGAAATCTTTAATATTGAATTATTAAAGATAATAATGGAAAAAAAAAGTGTAATTGCTTGCCTTTTTCCAGAGGTCAATAATATAATTACAAATAAAACACTGAAGTTGAGTGACAGAAAAGTTGCCTCGTGATGATGTTAGCATGACTTTGTATTTTATCGTGCCAGGGTCAATAAAACATTTATCAGTTAAAAACTTGGGTAAATCTAAAGTAAAATGCCTTGTGCCAATATTAGAAATCTATATTATTGACCTTTTTTTTCAATTTCGTTGTAACATTTTATTCTTTCGTACTTCAGTGTACCATTTCGTCTGACCAAGCACTGCATCTACTTCGATTTCCTAAGTCGTTTATATCGCTTTAAATCTTTTGATAGTAGCTTCCATTACATAATCGATGCAAACGTTGCTAAATTTCTAATAAACAGTTGAGTGAAAATATAAATATCGCTTGAACGTCACTATTTTACTGCGAGTTGAATTATTCAATGTTTCCAAGTCTTTAAGGCTAGCCAGAATTTCATTAGATTTTATGTCAATAAAAAAATACAATATTTTTTTCTACTCTCCTGGTTTCTCACATTTTCTTTCTCTGATTCCCTCTTACTTTCATTCTTTTAAAAATTAATTCCTATTATCACATAACTCTTTTACTTGAGAACTATTCCACTTCACGTTGTTATTTTATTTGATTTATGGAGTCACTTATGTGTCTCTCTGCAAGTGTGTGTATAAGTGAGTGCTAATATGTGTGTGAGTATTTGAATTTAAGTGCATGCATATGGAAACTATGTGTTCATTTTGTGTGTGCTTATGTGTGTACACGTGTTAGTAAGTTGTCATTTCCTTTCGCATGAAAGCAAAGCCTTGTATGTCTGCAAATGAAATATGTCGAGCTTTATTGAATTATTGCTGAATCAATGTTCTACTAACCCAGACACATTTCCTGCAGTTGATATGCTCAAGAGTTATCGCATTTTTCACTCATTCTAATTAGTTATTTGAAATACAACCTGAAATCTAGACAAATGTCCATCTGTTCTCCCTGCCCATTCAGCACATATATATATATATATATATATATATATATATATATATATATATATATATATATATATATATATATATATATATATATATATAAAGCATGTATGTATGTAAGTGTGCGTATATACATAGGCGCAGGAATGGTCTATGTAAGTAGCTTGCTTGCCAACTACATGGTTCCGGGTTCAGTTCCACTGCGTGGCACCTTGGGCAAGTGTCTTCTACTATAGCCTCGAGTCGACCAAAGCCTTGTGAGTGGATTTGGTAGACGGAAACTGAAGGAAGCTTGTCGTATGTATATGTGTGTGAGTGTGTGTGTGTATATATATATATATATATATATATATATATATATATATACATACATATATATATATGTTTGTGTGTCAGTGTTTGTCCCCCCCCTCGCTTGTGTGTTTACGTCCCCGTAACTTAGCGGTTCGACAAAAGCGACCGATAGAGTAAGTAATAGGCTTACAAAGAATAAGTCCTGGAGCCGATTTGCTCGACTAAAGGTGGTGCTCCAGCATGGCCGCATTCAAATAACACAAACATATAAAAGAATAAAACACACACACACACACACACACCCATATATATATATATATATATATATATATATATATATAAATGAGAATGTGTGTCTGTCTGTATGTCTGTCTGTCTGTGTGAATCCCTAAAACTCGAGAACTACGCAACCAATTTCATTCAAATTTTACACATGCCTTACTTAGGGTTCCAGTTGTGTTTTAGTCAAAAAAAATTATTAACTTCTTGCAGAGTTCGAGCACACGGCAACATAATATCTCCTCCACTATTTAAGTATTACGTGTCAAAAGTGAAACAAAAACACTCATGTCAAATACTTTCACTTTAAAATGAAACTATTCCACTAACTGAAACAATCACATTTCGATACTGTAGTGACAGATACTTTCACAGAGAGAGAAAGAGAGAAAGAGAGAGAGAGAGAGAGAGAGAGAGAGAGAGAGAGAGAGATGTATATGTATACATATACATGTATATGTACACCATTTCGATACTGTAATGACAGATACTTTCAGAGAGAGAGAGAGAGAAAGAGAGAAAGAGAGAGAGAAAGAGAGAGAGAGAAAGAGAGAGAGAGAGAGAGAGAGAGTTGTATATGTATATATATAGATGTACACGTATATGTATATATATATAGATCTATACATACATGTATATGTATACATATGTGTAGATGTATATATATATATAGATGTACATGTAATATGTACACATATATACATATATACATGCATACAGATATCTATACATATATACACTCATCACACACACATACACATGCACACAAACACACACATTAGTCATTTGTTTTCTTATCCAAAACTACGTCAAAAGTACTGAATGGATCTTTATGAAATTTGGAAATTATATTCTTTGCATAACGGCCATAACTCCCATGAAAATTCATATATTTTTGATGTTGATGAAAATTTAACCCGAACATAACAGATGAGCATTATTTAGAAAATGATGTCACACGTTATCGAGGCAACCATTCTTTCTGGATGTGCAAAAGGGGATGACGTCTTTATTCCAAGAATTCCTCTTACTCCATCAGGAGCAGACATTCCTTTTACATTCAGAAGACTACAATTCCCCCTTCGTGTGACTTTTGCCATGTCCATAAACAAATATCAGGGTCAAACACTGTCTGTAGCTGGTCTTCTCTTGGAAGAGCCCTGCTTCTCACATGGACAACTGTATGTTGGCTGCTCAAGAGTGGGCAGCAACAAAAAACCTATTTGTATATGCTCCACAAGGGAAAACAAGGAACATAGTTTACAATGAGGTGTTATAATCACAACAGCAAGAAAGTATGTACATGATCACCTTCTTTTACGAAACTTCATTGACTTTCATATATTTATATTGATATACATATATATACGTGTGTTTGGGTGCATGTGTGTATATACATCTCTATATATAAAGATGATGCATAGTCTAGACGGCGTTTTTAGATTTCATTATTCTATTTAACCCGGGCAACGCCGGGTATTTCTGCTAGTATATATATATATATATATATATATATATATATATATATATATATATATATATATATATATATGCATATACATGGAGCATTTTTTAGTTGACTCCTTTTTAACGGGTTTCAGCCAGATGCTGAGGCCATGCTAGTGCACTGCCTTTACTATCCGTGGATTTTTCCAGTATTGCTTCTGATCAAGTAGCCAGTTGGACGTTGCTGTTTTCTTTGTGCCTCCTGCCCCGATGTGGGTTCATCTGGTATTGCTGATAAAAAATTGTCTAGACGTTTTTTTGAAGACTTCCATGTCCACCTACCGCAGTACCCTGTTGGTCTGTTGTAGAGCATTAAAAAGTTGTGGCTCCTTGATTCCCAAGCTATTACAATATTGGGTTTGTATCCCGATAGAGAAGAAGGGACATTTGGTACTGTGCAGTGCCGTCCAGTTCGGGGATTGTTGTAGCTTTCGATTCTGAAATTTGGAGGTAGACTCTCCATTATTTTCCATCTCTCTCACGTCTCCTCTTCAGGTAGTGGAGTCCCAGTTCCTTTAATCTTTCCCAGTAGCCCATGTGTTCTACCGAGTCTATCTTCTTTGTGTAGTGACGCTGGATCACCTATAATTCCACAATTAGGTTTACGTGCTGCGGTGACCACAGTTGGGAGCATCCTTGACGAACCGAATGCATGTTGTTAACTGGTCTAGATAGATGACCATTTACTCGAACTACCGAGCGGGTGCCGCTGTATAAGGTAGCGATCCGACGGTGGAAGATGGGATCGAAACCAGCCGCTTTAAGGACAGCTTCCAAATAGTGATGGTCTACCCTATCGAAAGCTTTTGATTGATCCAAATTGATCAGCGCCCCACCCATGCCAGGTTCCTTAATTACCCTGTCTACGATGTAGCGCATCAGATGAAGGTTGTCGTGGATACTCTTACCCGGCACAGCGCATGTCGACTAGTTTGTCGATGACAAGCGCCAACCTCTCGGCTAACACCTTGACCAAAATTTTCAAATCTGCCTTGAGCAGAGTGATGGGCCTGAAGTTATCTATGACGTTCCCCTTGTTTGGATCTTTCTTTATCACTGCCACTGCTCCTCGCTTTACAAAGACGGAGATATTCCCGTTTTGCTGCCAGTTGCAGTAGACAGCTGCCAAGAGGCCTCCAAACAAGTCTGGCATATGACAATAAAGTTTGTAGGGCAGACCATCCAAGCCTGGTGACTTGTCTCTCGCGCAGCCTGCCATCGCATCTCTTACGTCCGCGGCTGTGATAGGTCTTTCACAACACTCCGCCTCTCTTGCTGAGAGTCCTGACAGGCTATGCATGTAGGCACTAAAGTCCACTCTGTGTTCTGACCCACCAGTTGTCCCAAACAGTCGGACAAAGTGTTTTTGAAAGGCCTCATACATCCTTTCAGATTCGACTAATTCGCGCCCCTGTTCATCTGTAAGTGACCTAATGGTGGCTCTCTTGCCTCGTTGCGCCTCCGCCACTCGGGTTTCTCGGGCGGCTCCAACTCCTTGATTCCTCAGACCACGCATCCTAGCTCTGACAACGCATCCTTCGTGTTTGGCGTTTAAATGTTGGTCGAGAGCCAACCTCGCTGCCAGTACGTTGGACGCGATGCCAGTTCTAAATGCCTCTTCTAATTTCTTAACTAGGTCCCCCTCTATTCTATTTCGGCCTAATGCTAAGGCCTTACTGTACCTAACCGATTCTGCTTTAATTGCTTTCTTTAGAGCATACCACCATCTGTTGTTGATAATGGCACCCGTCAATGCTCTCTTAACTAATGTGCTAATCTGGTCCCTGTAAGCCTGGCGTTCCGTGAACGACGCGTTCAGCATCCAGTAACTAGGACCCTGCCTATGTGTCTTATCTAAGTCAAATGTACAAGTCACAAATTTATGGTCAGTGTAGCTGACTATATGGAATTGTAGACAACCTACACTATCCTTATCCACTGTCCTACAGAATACTCTAAGTACGATCTGGACGACCCGATGCGGTTGCTCCATGTCCACATTGGCCCATTCGGGTGGTCCAGTCGGTACCTGTCACACAGTTGGAAACGTCTGGGAAGGTGTTTGAGGCATTTGCTTCCCTTCCTGTTACTATCTCTGCCCACGTTGTCTAGACGCGTGTCCAGGGTAGCATTTCAATCCCCAACTAAAAGTAAAGGTCGAGCCGTTCACAGGAAAACCTCTAGACGTCAAAAGAAATCTGGCCGGCCTACTAAAGACTGTTATTAGTCGAAAAGCACACCCATTGCTGCCATCTACATTCAAGACGACCAGCCTACCCTCCGGATCTAGGAAAATTGCTCTTACTTTGAGGTCCAGACTTTTCCGATGAAGCACTGTGGTGCCACCTCCACCTATTCTCGGCAGACACGGAGAAAAATAAATGTCGAAATGTGCGCCGTACATGTGCTGGAGTGCCCGCGGGTTGTGGAGTTTGTTCTCACTAGTGGTTATGATCTGCAGATTTTGTGACTTGATGTCGTTTAACAGGTAGCCTTGTTTCCAAGGCGACCCCAAACCACGTATATTTATACGGCCTATTTTGAGCATGTTCCTATCGAAAGTTGTGTTTTACACATGAAAGCAAGACGAAAAAGAAAGAAAGTGGGATAAAGAGTCACTTACTGTTTGAAAGTTCTTTGTTCTTCACTTCACAGTCTTCTCCCAGAAGGTTTTTGAATAGTTTTTGGACAAGTATTTTTGAAATCTCCCAACTGCATCCAGGTAGAGAGACTTCAGGGTGTTGTGTGTGTTCTGTGTTATGTGCATGATTTTAATGTGCTGTGTTGGTGTTGTGCGTAGATGATTCTTTGTTTTGGCATCATTTTCTGTTATGTTGGTGTTTGACCTAATGTATTCCATTAGGTCTGGGTTGTTGGTGTTTATGGTTGGCAACAGTGTTGGGGGGGGGGGGGGGGGGGTGAGTGTGTTTGTGTTGATGCTTTTGCTTTCTGCGAGTGTTTTGGTTTCGGGAGTGGTTAACCTCCCTGCTTCTCTATTCTTTTCCCCCCTTTATCCCCTTCACCCTGTAGCCACTTGTCAATCCTCTGTGTCGTCTTCATCTGACGACATGTCGGAGGAATCAGAAGGTGGGAGGGGAAGTGCATTGGGGTCTATTTCTGTGTGTGCTGACTTTGTTGTTGGTATTAGTGCTGGTTGGTGACGCTTGTGGTGTAGTGTATGGGTTTTATGAGGGGGGGGGAGTCTTTTTGGTTTTCTCTTCCTCCTTTGAAGTTCTTGTTGTTGTTGTTGTTGTTGGTGGTGGTGGTGATGATGGTGTTGTTTCTGTTCTTGGTGTCGCTGGTAGTGGTGTTGTTTGGTTGGGCTGACTTGTTAGCTGCTGGTGTTCCTTCATTTGTTTGTAGAGCTGTTTTATTAGTTGTGCATATGGTGGAGTGGGTAGCAGTGCTGGCTTTTTTCTCGGTTTTTGGTTTTCTTGTGGTAGTTGTTGTTTTTCGTGATCTTGTTGTTGTTGCTGCTGTGGTTGTTGTTTCTGTGCTAGTGGGCAAGTAATTTGTAAGTGTGCTTTGCTACCACAAACGTAGTCATGTGGCTTTCTGCCTTCGACGGCCACATGTAAACTCGAATCCTCTCTCAATTCGATTCAATGTGGGATTTTTTCGTAATTCATCGGATTAATTTGAGCAAGAATTTCGATTTCTTGGCCGATCCAGTTTTGCTGGTCCACGACAGCGATTTCCAAGATAAGGATTTCGTCCTCGATGCCATAGCAAATGGCAGACACGTGCCATTTTATTTCTATTTCAGGGGGTACATTCTTTATTTTAATTTGTGTGACCCAACGACCAAGTTATGTAGGGATCATCAGTATATTTTCAAATTCGAAGGACTTTGTGAAGAGATCCTTGGCTCTTTCTTCACTGTCGAATCCCCTCGTGATGCAGACTTTAAAGGCCCATATAAGCCTTAAATATTTTTCAACATTTTCTTGAGTGGCCTTTATCATACAGAGTTTATACACAAAACCTTTGATTCAATAACACTGTGTGTGTAAACTCTGTATCTGGAATGACCAATTTCAAAGACTGTTGGATTTTACTCATAGGGTATTGGAATCTTAATAATGGATTTACAAATGCAATGACCAATCGTAAAGACAATTGGATTTTACTCACAAGGCATTAGAATCGTATATGTATGCCATTCTGCCTAAACAATGGATTTACAAATACATTATCCCTACATTCACTCTCTATTTCCTATCTTAACTAAACTAACTATTTCTTAAACATCCTCTCACATCGTCTCCGTTGAAGGGATATAACACATATCCTGGAAATAGCTGTAAGACCTTCTATATATAAATGTTCTATATTATATTACCTTGGTTTTTTATCTCATTACGAAAAGTAAATCCTTATATATATATATATATATATATATATATATATATATATATATATATATATATATATATATATATACAATATACATATAATATACATGTTCTATGTATGCCACAAATATCGCCATCCATTTAGAGAAAAATTTGTAGTTTAGAATCAGTAGTTCTTTGACTGCTATTTCTAAATTTTCAGTATGTTGGAGAAGCAACTCAATGCTAATCCCTGTATATTTATGATGATAAATGGTTTTACCGATAAAGGTTTTTTCATACTGAACTACTTGGCAAAATTATTAATTATTAATTCTATTATTAATTGACGATTCCCTGCCCTTATTCTTGTATATTTTATATTTGATACCTCTAAGTTAGGTGGTTAAACCGTAATCCCTCCACACGGGGCTTTTTTTCATACGGGACTATTTGTGACGCACATGGAATAGATTTCTTTGAGATGGGATGCCTGAACTCACTAGCCGATGAATTCGTAAGTGCCTTTCTTACCGTTGATTTTTGGTGTCGCATGGCCAAAGATTACCGTGAATTTTTTAGAGACACTTTCAATTTTATCAGAATATCGGACTGATGATTTGGAATAGGGAAATCTTCATTCCCTTAACCATGAAACGATCGTATCCGATTAACTAAAGACTTGTTTTGTTTATGCTTTCCCCTCCGGTTTTTTGTTCTATGTGTGCCACAAATATCGCCATCCATTTAGAGAAAAATTTGTAGTTTAGAATCAGTAGTTCTTTGACTGCTATTTCTAAATTTTCAGTATGTTGGAGAAGCAACTCAATGCTAATCCCTGTATATTTATGATTATATATATATATATATATATATATATATATATATATATATATATATATATGTGTGTGTGTGTGTGTGTGTGTGTGTGTGTGTGTGTGTGTGTGTGTGTGTGTGTGTGTGTGTGTGTGTATATATATATATATATATATATATATAAAGGTGTAAAGATTTTAGTGTTGAACAATACTGCCCAGTTATCTTATTAACTGCGATGTAGTGCGCATCATTTACATGTTAACATTTGGGCAATCACACAGTTTTATGTTGATGATTAGATGCGAACTACTAACCTTTTGGTCGATTGTGTGATACCTTGTGTCTTCGTTAATTAGCTTCCCGTATAATCATATTTGTTATGCGTGTTGGACATCTAAGTGATGGATAATTAGTCATTTGTAAATATATGATATCAAACTAAAGAAAGATGAAATCTTCAAGATCATTCATAGATCTTTCTTTAAGTATACTCATAACTCTAGTTATCAAAGAAAATGCGTTTTATAATTCTAGACATTAATCTGTCATATGGGCACGCCATATTTTTTTGAGGAAGAATATAATCGATTTTACGCTTCAATTGTTGTCACTCACTTATATTAGCCTCGGAAAAATGCAATACAGAGCTACCATCGGAAAGATTGGATATCAAAATATAAAGGGGTCATAAATGATTGCTGCAAGGCATTTTGGCAAGAGTTCTACTGATTCTGCACATTCTACTGCACTTAATATATCAACCAACTTTCTATAATTCTGAAACCTAAAGAATTGCACCAAAGTAAACAATGACAAGGCAGTGTGTGCTGCAAGAAATATCTAAATTCAAAGTTAATGAAGCCTTGCGAAGAATTGGATCCTGGTTTCCCGCATGACAGGCAGAGATAGTAACCACAAAGTTAAAATGAAAGTTCAAGAAATGCATATATAAGAGAATAGGTGTTCATTGTCTTTCACAATTTGTAGTGATACATACGTCAGAGATTTAGTTAAGAGATTTAATTAAAAGTTTAACGCTTCGGATTCCTTAGAGATACTTGAATGTAATCATTTACATAGTATATATATACATACACACAGGGTGCGAGAGGTAAATTGTCACCATTTTATATTTTTAATTTCGCGCACACGCATTCGTTGGGCACCGTCTGTGAGAGAAACAGCACCATGACCCAATTCATTCTGTCAGAAATTTGGAAACGACATGCTGTACAGCTTGGCATTCGCACCGGAAGCTCCAATACGAACAATTCAGAGTGTTTGGGTGTCAATCTGAGGACAGTGCAATCTGAGTACATGTACAGAGACTGATAAAAAAAAAAGAAACATCTAGTCAACATCATGGTGTTTGCAGTGATCATTAGTGATGAAGACAATATGCCTCCATTCATCTTCCTACTTGGCCTCACACTCAACATGGAGTCCTACATCAAGTGCCTGGAGTAGGTAGTGCTGCTCTGGGTCAAGAGGGTGGCTGCCGGAAGACCCCATATCTTGCAACAGGACTCTGCACCATACTACACAAGCAGGAGAACCCAGTCATAGCTGTCAGACAATTTCTGCGACGACATCACTCCCTAACATCTGGCCACCTAACTCTCCAGACTGCAACCCTCTTGATTATCATGTATGGGGCGCAGTTAAGCGAGAAACCAACAAAACTCCTTGTAATACCAAAGATGAACTGAAGGCAAGGATTTTGGCAGCATTCACCAACTTATACAAGGTGGCCGTCCAGAAAAGTTGCAGGAGATTCCGAAGTAGTCTGGAGGCTATGTTTGAAGTCAAACGCGATTTTATTGAATAAATTTACTCTTTAGTATTTGAATATATTTTTATGTAATTTTGAGATATATATGTTAAAATGAGATGTCAGTGTCTCATTTTTGCGTAATTTAGACGACAGTTTATTCCCACACCCTGTATATTAAATGTCTCAGTCTATATAGTGATACATAGGTACTATTTGTTGTCAAAACACATTAGTATCAATGTATAAGAGATAATTATTTAGTTAGCTAGTAGTTAATATACCACAGTTTATGGAGATACTACAGGTGTCTACTTCGCAACCACGAATATCTAATTCGTTATGCTATACCTGTACGGTAACCCATTTATTTAAACGTAATTATTTTATTTTATTTCATGTTCACTTTTGAGAATATTTCTGTATTGTTATTATTATTGTTGGATAACGTCATGAGCACGCTAATGAAACAAATCTATTTTCGTAAGAGTTTCAGCTATAACCATGCCTCATGTTTTCCTTTATTTATTGACACCTAATCTAATATGTAACTTTTTAAGACTTCTATATCAGATTTTAAGATTAGAGTACTATTTTAGTAGATCCAGCAATTGTGTTTTGGGCCTCTTCTTCATAAACTAATCAAATAATTTCTGGAAGCAGGAATTGGGAAGTTTTCGTTACAAATACCATGCAAAATAAAATGACATTAGTCAATAAGCTTAAATATTATTCTCGAATATTCCGTACAACACACATCTGACAAAAACACGAAGTAATGAGGGAGCGTCTAAACGATCAAGGAATTAGCTAGAAATATCAAGCAAATATCCTTCAAATCATTCAGTATCGATTGCAAAGAGGAAGAATAGATTGTAATTAATTGATCCCCTAAATTTACAGACTTAGCGAAGACGAGATGACCACGATTTGATTACCAACCATGTAGGATGGCGGCTAAACAACAACAAAGCTCATACACCTAGAACTGAAGATGCAGCTTCGGGCATATGCTGTCTACTGTGGGCAACAGCCAAAGTTCATTCTAATGTCACCCTGAAATCTGAGATACATTTACAATGTATTTCTAGCAAATATTGATTAAAAAGTTATGATTACTGCTGGTACAGCTTTGATTAGAGTTATGCTCTCTCAGAGTTAACCAACATCATCAACAAAACAAAAACAGCTGTTGCTGCTACAACTATTACTACCATTGGCAGAAGAAAATATGTATTCAATGAAAATATATACCTTTTTCTTTTGTATCTTTACACGAGGAATGTGACAGATTTTAGGTGAAAGTTATAGATTATATCGACCAATATATATCTTTACCAATATTTATTTCTTCGACCGAAAACAGCTGAAAATAAATTTAATCCCACTAGTTTCAGATTCAGAATTAGACACAAAAAAATGAATGTTATATCAAATGTTTAGTTGTTTCTTCCACCTCCGGTGTATGCTCCATAATTGAATTGTTGATTTTTATTTGACTAAAGAATTTGTGTAAGTTTACAGAGGAAAGGGTAATATCAGTTTAATCGGCAAGACCATTTCGGATATTTATTTTTATCTACCTTATACATGGCTATATATGAGAAGGCAATCGCGTCAACGAGAGAGTCTCTATGCAATCGTTCTACTTACTAGAAATATTAGTAAAATCTTTCTAAATCACACCCTTCCACTTTATAAAAGGAGATGTTATTGGACAATATGGTCCTAGATACACTATATCTTAAATAAAACAGATGGAGTAGTCTTAATTGGAGTGTCATAAATTATAGACCTGGTTAATTTAGAATCAAACAAAAGTAATGACAACATAAACAGTAACAACAAAAGCAGCAACATAATAATAGCGTATTCTTTTACGAGATTTCAATAGATTATCTTTTACGTTTTAGAAAGACATGGAGAAATTATTGGCTGTGTAAACTAATAATGAAATGAGAGTAGAGGTTTTTTCTGAGACTAAGGAATGTTCACTTTGGAACTATAGGCGTTTCTAGATTTGAAATCCCAGAATGAGACATTCAGAATAAGTTTCATCTATTGCAGTCTGAACTTGACCATTAGGTTATAAATAGAATGCAGTTGAGGGACATTATGTGGAAGCCCGTTATATGTATATGCATATACACACATTCAGTCAAGCATATACATATAGAAATCCATCTATCCATCCATATATATATATATATATATATATATATATATATATATATATATATACAAGTGTACGTATATATATCTACATATGTACATATACATACATCATATATATATATATATATATATATATATATATATATATATGTGCGTGTGTGTGTGTGTGTGTGTGCGTGCGTGCGTGTGTGTGTGTGTGTGTGTGTGTGTGTGTGTGTGTGTGTGTGTGTGTGTGTGTGTGTGTGTGTATTATTGCTTATTTCCACTTTTTAGAGATCAGTGACTTCTCGTCACGGAAAAGTATATATATTCGCATGGAGAATCACTTCCCATTGCCAATTGGTGGGTGTCACATGCTGATGACGGTCAATACCCAGAAAGTCGGGTCCGTGTGTATCACGTCAGGCTGGGAATAGGAACGATAACTTCTCTTTGCAAATACTGGTAGTGTGCCAATAGCCAGCTAGAGGAGATGTCTTTCTGGGGCTACAAGCTACAGTAGCATCGACTCTTATTTGCCACATTTAGGTGGCAAATATACTCCACGATATATATATATATATATATATATATATATATATATATATATATATATATATATATATATATATATATATATATATATATATATATATATATATATATATATATATATATATATGTATATGTGTGTATATATATATATATATATATATATATATATATATATATATATATATATATATATATATATATATATATATATATATATATATATATATATATATATATATATATATATATATATATATATATACATATACATGTACATACATATGTATAGACATACATAGATCTGTTATTTGTGTGACTGAAACGGTTAATATCTCGTTGCAAATTTTCTAGTTATGTTTGCAGATTGCTGTTAACACTTACTCTCATCCGATTCGGAATTCCTGAAAAGCGTCTTGGTTAATAAACTTCCTCTTCTGAATATGCCATTAAAAACTTATATTGTTTTCGTGATTTACATCCAGTTTCTTACGTTTACTTATGGGATTTTGTACTGATAAATATTCAAATATGAAATACGAATGGACGATGTTTTTCATTAATGTTCTCTCCTTTTCAAGTATTGTTAAGCAGCATACTAAGGGAATAACGTGACAATAATACAGTTTTGTACTTATAACAAAGTTTAGGTTGATATTAACCTAACAGGCATTGTACTCCGGTAAAATATTGTTGACGTTATACCGTAGTAAATATGTCAAAATCTAGCTGAATCTGTTTTGATGCACAGAAAGTAAGGTACAGAACTGTATGCACTATGGATTATGTTTCCTCTAAGTTCAGCGTTAGACTTTATGTATACGACTAACATAAAGGGGAGAATACAGCGTAATAAACTTAGTTTGAATGAGTGAAAGCATTATAATAATCAGGCTTACTCAACGGCCACATAACACTCACCACATCGTTTTCTATAATTTTGTGTAGGAGAATAACATGTCGGAGTTTGAAGTTGTACCAGTTATTATTTTATGGACAAAGTACTGTTGGTATCGTGACTGCCGCAGTTGCTGTTGATTTCTGCAGGTCAAATCCGATTAAACAGAACTAAGATCAAAGAAATTCCAATTCTAATCTCTCACTTCTTTTAGGATTATCTGGGACTACTTTACGCAATGTATTATTCCTTCATTTAAGAACTTAGGAAATGATTTTAAAGACATTTAGTTGCTATTGATTGCACATGAAAATGTGTCCATGCTGCTTTTCCTTTTCTTACTTTTGAAAGCAAGTCCATCAACATAGTTTTAAGAATACTTCTCTCTAGTGACATATTAGATAATTTTAATGCACTGTCTTGCATATTTTGAAGCAGCATGACGAACAACCACGTAGAGGCGTCTGCTGTACTTATATATATACTGTAGAATGTGTGTCTAGGTTTTCCTAAGGGAGAAATAAAGTCAAACATTAGTGTCACTAAAAGGCAGTGTATTACTTATGACTATAAGAGATTAGTTATGAACTTGAAGCAGAATAAGAAACAGCAAAGAACAATGTTTGTGTGATTATGAGAAAAACTAAACAGCAGTTTAATCTTTATTAGGGAAAAAATCACGGGGCTGAAATTTTTTCCAATGTTTTATGGTTAACAAGCATGAAAGATTTCGCATTGTGCATGAGTGTGCATTAAAATTATTTAATATGTCACTGGAGACAAACGTGTCTAAAATAATGTTGATGGAATTGCTCTCAATGATATTAAAGAGAAGCAGCAGGAATTTTCTTTATGGGCGATTACTGGAAATTTTATTGATAAGAAAGGGTCGGTAGTATCAATAATAAAGCCTACTACACAAATGAGATGCTAAATAAAGCAATATTGAAGAGGAAGTTAAAGAAAACCGTAGGACAAATTTCCTAATCATTAAAACGCAGAAATCTTGGAACTGGACTGGTGTGTCATTAGTCTTTCGCTTGGCAATTAAATTTTGCGGAAAGTAAATCCATTAGCATTTATCTAATGACTTAAAGGATTGGGGTTTTCAATTGAAGGCATTTTAGAAAAGCTTCGGCACAAAAGAAAATTATCACAAAGAAACTCACGGTCTTGTAAATAGAGCATGTTTTGCATTGAATAATCTGTTGAAGACCAGCATAATTTAGATGCTTGGGAGAATAGGTTTGAGTATCAAATGTAGAAAGGTGAAAATATCCAGTATACAATCTATTAATTTGTTTTAAGTTTACAAAAAGCGTTTAATAACTCAATAGAATTACCCTTGTTTGTAAGAATTATGTATACCATATTTGAGAAAATTTATCTTAGATATTTCAAAGCATGAATGTTGTCTATATTTGAATAACATTTCTCGTATAAAATATCAGTCTGCAAACAAATTATCTCAATAGTTTCTCCAATAGTTTCTTGACTTTCTAAATCAAATCTAATTGCAGTTTTTGCTAGAAATACGTACGAGTCCTATTCATGCAGAAGACTTACAATACTATACAATACAATACAATAATCATACAATACTTCATATTTTATCAGGGACTGTGAACAATTCTGCTTACATAAATGTGGTTCATGAACATACTTTTGCCATGAAACATGAATTACTTTATCAACAATCATCAATGAGTATTTGAGACAAATCCTTTCCCCCAAAGAATCTGTTCGTTTTCGTCTTTATTATACTAAGTGAAAATGAGAAACGTTATTCCTGGATATGATTGCACAGTTTCACATAAGTGAACCAAATAACATATAAGCTTCGCTTTGTTACACTGTTACTACTACTACTAAAAACAGATTTGAAACATACTTCAAATATCTTGATATACAAAAGCAATAATGATAAGCCTGGTATTCTATATTTGACTAACTGTCTTAACCATATGTTTATATATAGGAGTCTTAAAGTATTTATCCATCATTGTTTCCACATATCAAAAGTAATAAAGCATTTTTATCAAACCGTTATTATTTGCTTACACGCCTAATTCTAGTTAATTCTTTATGACTGTTTATGGGGGAAAGAAAAATCTAACTTCACACATAATCAGTTAAGCATTTGATATTTATATTATTGTATTCATTATATTCCTTTGTTATAGTTTAGTTGTTACTGAAAATCAAGATTAAAAAACAAAGCTTCGGGCAACATACTATAAAAGATTAATCAATCATCTTTAATGCTCTCTTGTACATTGCTATTAAATTTATATACATTTACCAGATTAAATATTTTGATGTTTTTTATTTCCTAAATACTGATACTCTTTCGTATGAGGGATTTTCTTTGTTAATAAAAAGTCTCTAAGAATGTTATTAAAACATGATTTAAGATCCAAAAATTGATGACATATTGATGGTTTTAGAAAACACAGACTGGAAATGTACATTTTTGGACTGAAACTAAAGTGGAGCTATTCTTATTTTCCTGATTCAGATATAATAAATCAAATTTAATTTCAAAATTTCAATTATATTTATTTTCAGAATAACAAATTTCAGTCTACAGTAAATATTCATACAAGAAGATTGTTGTAATGCGGCATAGCTTCCTTATGCAATGACTTGCTCTCGATGTATATAGCTGTGGAATTTATTTAAAATAAATCTCAATTAAGCTTTTCTATTCAAGGAGTTTGACGAATAAAATGTTGCGTTTCCATGTGCTTCTCTGTTTAGATACCGTAAATCCTCGAGTATAGTCAGCCCTTGAGTACAATACGCAGGGGATTCTTAGGGGGTTGTACCTCTGAAAAAAAAACTAAACTTTGTGTATAATACGCACCCCTTCTCTAACTTGAGTCAAGGAGGTCTATATAACGTCCTTGGTTTGTAAAGATATATACGGTAACGTCCTTTATTATGTCAGTGAAAAATAAATATTAAGTAAATTGCCTTTTCATTTTTAACCTCGTATATAGTACACACTAGAAATTTTGACCTTTAAATTTTGGGAAAAAATGCGGATTATACTCGAGGATTTACGGTATATAACAGGAGACTCACTTTGAGAATTTAATTCAGAAAATCCTTCAGTAAGAGATAATATACATGACTGCTCGATGAGCAAGAAATAGTTGTTGAATTTCCTTCATCATACACCTACTGTCTTTGAAATAAAAGAGAAAAAAAGGACAATGGATGATGTAGTTCCACATCAAAAAATTGTATAGTCAAGGTTGGAATGCCTTCCACAACAGGTCACCTCGATTAGAGTTGATCTGAAGCTACACAACAAATAAGAGCTATTTTGAAATGTTTATATATCGTATACAATTGAAGATACAGTTATCGGTTGTTTTCCTAGCTTCAAATACAGTATTTCTGAATGGATTACATCAGAGATGATAAATGATTTCACGTTGGAGAACAGCACAGCAGTTAACTTCCATCTGACAACGCTGCCAAAAAAAAAAAAAGGAAAGAAATTATGCTGCTGAATTTTAATATATGATAAAATATAATTATTCTTAAAACTCTAACAGAACGTACAAAATAGTGGTGACTCAGAATAAGCACAACCACTTAAATTATCTTTTTTACTTCTAATTTCTTCACATATCTCTTCAAAAAGGTTTGCAATTAATTTAAAATACCTGTTGCAGGTATTCATAAAGAAATATAGGTAGCTGTTCCCAAAATTCGTGATTGGTTGAAAGCTTAATTTTTAAGTTATAATAAATCAACAATAACATATTCCTGAAAGAGTATTCCTCAAAGGTAGCACTTAACCGTTCGGGAGGTTATATATTTCACGCCGCTGTCATAAATATTCCAAATCTGATATAATATCATTTCTAGATATAATGATTTAGCCTCAAGAAAACGTCATTCCAAATTTCTCCCCTACTTCAAATTAATTTCAGTGCTCTTTGTCCACAAATTCTTTCAAAAGAAAGGCAGAAAAGTTCCCTCAAAAACAACCAGTATCTTAAAAAATAGGAAAACCCATTAGGGGAATTAAGCCTAATATACTTATAAAAACGGGAACGTCACAATTCAAAAGACACTCATTACAGTTCTGATCCATCGGTGTTTACAGTGGTTAAACAACAAAATTGTATTAGTGTTTGCTTGCTCAACTGCCAAATGTGGGAAGTTGGGAACTGAGGTATTCCGTTGTATTTTAGCTTCAGATAAGCTGTGACTGGACACAACTATAATCAAAATTTGCAGTCATTTTGCAGTCATTTTGCAGTCATTTTCCCCTAAAAAAAATATTCGTAAGACTAAATTATTAAACGTACCTCTCCAGTTTTAAGGATTCGCTATGATTTGTTTCCTTTTATTTGAAGGTTAAGTAATGAAGCAGTGGCTTTCATTCTGCTGTTGATAATGTTTGTTTCGCTGTTTCACTTCTTGCTGATGCTATTAATTTGTTGTAAGTGTTGCTTATCCCGATGTGGGCCTTATTCGACAGAATTATGATCAAATATATTACTACCATTACGATCTCATCTTTTATGTGACATAATATTGGCTTCGAATATTCGTACGTTAAGCACTCGTCATTTTGTTAACGCTCGGCGCTTTGAGGGAGTCACATCCAACCCATCTAGTCACAGCTGACCGGCCAACAAGCAAATCACATACACTTGCGCTGCTTCTTATTCATATATGAATTTATTCTTACGAATGCATCGTTCGGACATACCAGCAAATGGTTTTGCACCATTTTACATATACTTATGGATAGGCTATTCAATTTGACTCTGGTCCGGTTCAGGTACGTGATGTTGATAAGCCACAAAAGCGGCGAAACACCGATGTCCATCGCTCCTGAATGGGACTCGGGATGAATTGTTTCGCCTGTCAATCACTATGACTTTCAGGTGTTTTAACACCTGGCATTTTGAGATAGTCAGCTCCCAAGCACCAAATCGCAGCTAACCAGCCAACAAGCAAAGCATATCTATTGTGTATGTGTGTTCGATAGTGTTTACAACACACGCGCTGAATCTAATTCATACTTAAATATATATATAGTAGTGCGAACACGCTCTTTTTAAGAGAGTATGTTTTACATTAATTTGATATCATTGTATTATATATTCTTCTAATTTATTTGCGAACGGATACATATGGCTTGCATGTGAGAGGACTTCTAGAAAAACATGCAACATGAATGAATATCTAACATCAATAATGGAAAACGTGAGGTATAAGTAGGGCTGTAAGATGAAAAGCAATTATGTTAAAAGAGTGTGCATTTATAAAGCAATGTAAAATTACTACCTAAATACTGCCGATAAATTTAATATAAACACACACATATAAATATATATGTGTGTGTGTGTGTGTGTGTATGTATGTGCGTGTGTGTGTGTGTGTGTGTGTGTGTGTGTGTGTGTGTGTGTATACACACGCGCTTCGGCGGAAAAAAGATTTCGTGAGCTGCGTAGCTGGACTGACATCAAGGCTACGTGATTGCAAAGCGAGCTTCTTAAACACATAGCCACGCCTGCACCTATAGATGCCTTTTTCTCTTTGAAATTAAGTAGGACCAAAGTGTTGAAATCCATAGAAAATATCTAACTAAATCGTACTAAATCTGGAGTTGTAACAGAACTGATAAAGAGAATAAGTTCGCAAGCGATATCTGATTAGAAAAAAAAGAATAATGGATATTTAATTTGTTCTTATCTTAGCGAAAATATTTTTCCTAATATTATTTATCTTGTGTAAATATATACTCTTTACGGAAGAAAAGTAATTGAGGTCGAGATAGAGAGACAGACCAAAACTCAATGAGAAAAACGTGTTTACTGGTTATTTTCGTGGAAAACACAGTTTATTTTTGCTTTTAATTAGTAAAGATTTTTTCATTATTTTAGAAGCAATGAATGAGAGAGAAGAGCTAAGAAAGAAAATAAAATTATTTCATTTATTTTTTTTAAATCTTATTTACAATGTTTTTTAGAAAACAAATTCGTAAAGATATAAACAGCATGAGTTTAATTTAGCTTATTGTCACATCAGTCATATATATTAAAGGCAATGTTTGTTTGAATAGGCGACTAAGAATTAATGCGTGGTTAATTAGAATTGACATGAAGAATAGTTAAAAAGATACATTTAGAGTAAGTCAATGAAAATTAAAAATAAAGAGAAACGAATTGAAGTGTTAGAGTAAGAACTTTTTCTTTTCAAAAATATATATGGATAGCAACCAATCAGTATAATAACTATAATGGCTCGCTATGAAGTAGTAGATTACAAAGATTATTACAAGTCAGATGTAAACAAAATACACGAGATTAGTAATAATAATAATAATAATAATAATAATAATAATAATAAGAAGAAGAAGAAGAAGAAGAAGAAGAAGAAGAAGAAGAAGAAGAAGAAGAAGAAGAAGAAGAAGAAGAAGAAGAAGAAGAAGAAGAAGAAGAATATTGCAGTACCAGGCAGTGGCTCTAATGGCTTCTGATCTTAACTGATTGGAAGTGTTATCATGTACATTGTTTTGTCTTGGTATAAAAGATGGGCTACAGCAAATATTCTGCTTAATACCACAGATTTGTTTGTCAGTTGTTTGACCTTAACTAATTGTGCATGTCCCTTATTTGCTGACGACATGTGCATTCCTGATCACCAATAGAAGGAATGGGAGAGCATCATACCCATATGTTGAGAAGAACTTTTTGGAGTTTGGATAATTCACCTTTGGAAACATTGGTGTTTCGTTCATCATCCTTAAACACCCTTATACAGACATCTTTTGAGGCGGATGGGCTACTCGACTAGAAGAAAGCTCTAACTGAGCCCCACCTGCAAGGTCATGCACTGTTTATTTTGATATGAGATCACGATGTCGCGCACATATGGTTGTGATGCATGTGCCTGTTGTAACCATATCAGACGAGTAGTCACGATGGGTATGCTGGGCTTCGTATATTTTACTCCTTTGCTGGCATGCACTGCTCTCTCACTCAATAATAATAATAATATCAGTATACTAAAAGATGTAAGTGTTCCCGCTGATAAAAATATACCTGTAAAAAACTTGACAACTTAAGTAAATATAAGAACCTGCAAATTGAAATAGAAAATATGTGGCATCTTAAAACAAGAACTGTTCCTGTTATTGGGGAAGACCTAGGTATGATAAAAAATGCCTGTTAGAAAAATCTAGATAGCATCTAAATAACATCTAGATAACAACTGAGGAGAACCATGTCTCAGAGAAATTCAAATGATTATGCTGACAAATACTGCCCACATCCTTAAAAAAACCGTATCAATTTAAATATCTGTGTTGTATTGCATGAAAATATTTCGCTACTACCTTTGCCACTTCACCTCCTCAAGCTTTCCGTCATACTGTGGCAGCTCTTATCCTTCACTCGCTCTAGGATGCTGGGTGTATCTCGGCAAGTGATTGTAACAAACATGCAGATTAAAGTAACGACGAAATCTATTGAGTTGTTTTTTTATTAAACAAACATTATTCCTTTCGTACACAAGCAAAAACAAACACTATTCTTACTATGAATGATACATGTTAACCCATTAGCACCCATGGTCCTTTTTTACGACCAGAAGGATAATCCATCATATTTCTGCAACACCTGTATTTTTCTGAGATGTCCTTAGTTAGTTATCAAGACTGGAGTGTCTATCAAATATTACACATGCCGTCTGATGCATATTAGCAACAGTGATGTCTCAGTTTTCAGTACAGTGTGAAAATCTTGAGGGAAAAGATACACTCGGTTTCATCTATGATTCAGTCAAAATGTTTTTGGTAAGAAGTACTTATATCCAACCCATATTTGTATATAGCATAGATAATTGTTCTCACTGTCCTTTGAAAGTAATTTTGCTCAAATATAGCATCCTCTAAAAGTTTGGCCTTAATACAAGGACCATGGTCACTAGAACTCCATTTTCCTCCATTTGCTATGGATGTTACATAAAAGAGAAAACGGTTTGCAGGGGCAAACTTTTTTCATGCAGTAAACATTTTCTATGCATAGACAGCTGTGAAAAAAAAAGTTTATTTGTTATTTTTTTTCTTTATTATTCTTACTGTAGTTTTATTTTCAGATACGCTCCCATGGTTTTCTATCATTCAGTTAGTGAAGGCGCGCCAAAAGTTGAAATTGTCACTAGAGGCAATTCCACGAGAAGTCGTGATGGTCAGATTTAGTTGCTCACGAGGGTAATATTCCAGGAAATTGCAACATCGGATGGTTGCTGAATACTGCCGCTACAATGACAATCCTTTTTATGAGAAGAACTATGGACCTGGCACGCACTAACTTTATCGACCTCTATATACTGCCTAGCTAAACTGACCAATTTTGTCGAACAAAATAAATGAGTTAACGAAGGTATCTCTACGTGGAAGCCTGAAATTTATAGAAATAGTGACCAAAACTCCCTCATATCACCCACATATTACCTTAAAAAGAAATTGACACATTGGTTAATGTTGTCACATATACTATATTTGACAAAAACACTGATTCACCATGGCTGAGTTGTCTTTCAATCTCAGTCTAATTCAGAGTTAACGCATGGCTAAATGTCAACAACAACAACAACAACAACAACAACAGATATAAACGTTCATCCATATGCAAACAAGCACTTAAGTTTCATAATTCTCATAAGTATTGTGGACTACCTGCAAAATCAGTAGAAGCACAGTGATTTATGTGAATATACAGTATATAACTGGATATATATATATATATATATATATATATATATATATATATATATATATATATATATATATATATATATATATATATATATATATGTATGTATATATATATATATATATATATATATATATATATATATATATATATATATATATATATATATATATATATATATATATGTATTTATATATATATATATATATATATATGACCAAGAAATATAAATATATTTGCACAGACACAGACACACGCAAGCACACACACATATATGCATATATATGTATGTATATATAAATATATGTGTGTATGTATGTTTTCTGTGGGTTTCCTTCATTTGTAAGGTAGTAGAGTGCCATTTGAGAGTAATCTGGCTGCGATTTTAACAAAATTGCCTGATGATTTATGGGACTTATGTTTTGTCTTTTTCTAATACATAGAAACTGTACCATAAAAATCGAAGTTTGAAGATGATGTGCTTTCAATGTCCTAAGAAAAAAAATACAGGTTCTTTTGTCAACATTCTTTCACAACCTAGAAGCACTGAGCCAATGAGAAAACTGCTAATGAATCGCTTTATGTACTAAATTTAGCTATGAAAACTCCTTTAAATACAGTGAGATACATTGGTGAATGTAATTCTAAATGCACAGTAAATGAGTGAAGTACAGGATGAATATAAATGGAAAGCCTTCGATTATAACTCTGCTATACAAAACAACAAATGTAACAAACAAGAATTCCACCTAAAGGCGTGTTTATGAATACGAATGAATGCAGGAACCCTTGTATCAAAAACGTAGAATTTACAGTCAGCATATAGAAGAGCTTGTTCAAGCAAAAAATTGCTGGATCCAGTGCAATATTATATTTTATAAGGTGGATATAACGCAAGTTCTTGTAAAGTATATGTGTATATATGTGTGTGTGTATATGTATGTGTGTGTGCATGTGCGTGTGTGTGTGTTTTGTGTGTGGGTATAACACTGAGAATTGATGAGCTATGTATGACTGGTATCTTTTTGAAAATGATTGTGTTTGCCGTAACTTGTCGTATATAGCATGAAATTCTGGTTGCTAGTTGCTTAGCAATTTGGAGGTTTATCAAATGTAATGTCTGCACAGTGAAAATCTTCCTTTGTATAGAATAAATTTGGCAGAGCATTTTGTTCAAGATATTGGTGATCTTCTACTTCTATTACTTTTATGACGGACTTGTCATATATAAATAAACTTTCTTTGTTGTTAACTTGGACAGAAATTCTTTCAATTTCTTCTTCCCATTATGGATACTTGCCATTGTGATATTACTGATTTCAATTCCATGAACATGTTCAATAACAGAAATTTTCAGTAATGGAACTTTATGGGATCTATTGCGACTCACTACCTTTACAGGTGAATTGGAAGCATTTTTTCCTCTGTGTGAATAGATTTTGAACACTTTTAGTATAGTATCACTATATCAATTTATTTTATAAATACTGGTGTACCTATTGTGCTTTAAATCTTAATATAATTCTTTTAAAATCTCACCGTGCTTGCCTTTCAAAGTGTCCTATGAGGATTACAACTAAAGCCACATATCACAGCTTTTACCATGGTAACCATTAACTCATTTAATTCTATTAGAATTTGGTAGGTTTTAATGTTTCTTCTATCTCATTCATTGAGTGAGCAATATGAAGAAAAATATCTGCCTAAAATATTTTATGGTAACAAGAAAAAGAAAACTTCTACTTGTGATTATTATAATATATATTCTCTTGTGCTTCGCTAAGTGTATCTATGTTTATTTCAATCAGCTTTGTGTGTAGCATCTCCGAACTTATACCAGCAAGTGATAAAATGTATTGATTTTTCCACTTCTTCTTGTCCTCCTTGTCTCATATACGTGTGATATATGTCTAGCTTTGCATCTATTTTTCTTATTGTCCATATTTAATATTTATCTAATGTTCATAACAATTCTTCTAGATTTTTCTTTTAGTTTTTGTCTTTGGTAGTATCATCATGACAGGTATCTATTTTGCGAAATAAATTAATAGAATAGATAAATGACTAAAATAAAATGAGTGTTTTTATTTTCAATTATGAGTAAGTACGCTTAACAATTACATTTCAATTTTTGAAAGAAACTGAAGCTTACATCTTCTTTAGAACATTTATTTCCTTTTAATACAACAAACTAAATAAAGAATCTGAAAACATTTTGTAAGAAAACATCGAGAATTTAAGTTTTGCTACTAATACTTTTACATCAGTGAAGGTAAGGCAGCTCACATTATCATTTAGCTCTTAGTAGACCTAATCGAGCAGATATGTGGCCAAATGTATTCCAACTTTTCCCATCACATCGTTTATATCAGGCATTCAGTATTTAGGATTATATCCTACGGTATGCCTTCATGTCTTTGTTTTGTTTTGGAAGATGGTTAGTAGTGATCTGATGAATGTGAAGATTGGTTGCTATATCTAGAAGATCGAAACCATATGAGCGTTCTAGACGGTACATTATCAACTTAAGAAAATATTTCTGAACAAAACAAAGTAAAAAATTCTGATAAAGACTGTCTCTGCAAAATAGCAAAATAATGAAGACGTTATCTTTTGAATGTTGTAATAATATTATCGTTCCTGTGTCACACAGAGAAGTTTGACTGAGTATATCTGTGTAGAACAGGTAGTTAACCAAACTATTTTTCTTAATATTCTAAGATTCTGCATGACTGAAAACCATACAGCACGTTCTCAGATGCAGTGTTAAATTGTATCAGTTTGTAAATGTATTCACAATTTTCAACACTAATTCATCTCAAATCATGCATATTGATTATCAAAGGCCATCCAACCATGATCTCAGTTTCCCTCGGATTCAATATACCTACAGCATGCCATGTGTTGCTTTGTTTCTTATATGATAGGATATGATTTGAAATGGGTTTCCTTGCAGGTTTTAATAGTGACAGTGAAAATGTTACTTCATTGTCTTTTCTCTTTGCCTGTTGTTGTTATTGTTATTGTTGTTATTCAGCTTTGGCCAGCCAGAGCTATTATTATAGTCATTTCAAATATGACAATCATATTTCTTATGTGTGCCTACGACTACAGCATTTGGTTATTTCTTATGAAATAAGAAATGATTGAATTTAGTTTCTATTTCTAGAAAACATAACAGCAGTACAGAACCCCTCTTAATGCTGTAGAGAAAGGCGAGATGGGTTCTGTAACAGCATGACAAGTGCGTTTTCCTTACACTTAACATTGGAAATAATTTAATGTAATTTTCCTCAAAGTAAATAGTTTGATGAGTACTTGGGTAAGATGAAGTATGACACATATGCACAAGCATAGCTGTATGGATGAGGTGCTTCCTCTACAATCATGTGGTTTTAGGTTCCAAGCCAAGCAAAGTGTTGAGTGTGAATTTGTTAGACAGAAACCATGACTATGTAAAGGCCCATCATATACACATATTTGAGTATGTGCCTTTGTGTTTGTCACTGCATGGTTTCTCAGCTATTGTTGATTTGTTTATGTCCCTGTATCATAGCGGTTCAGCAAAGAGAGACCGATAAATAAATGTCAGTGTTTAAAAATATATATATGTACTGGGATTGGTCTTCTCAACTAGATCTTTCAAAGTCCAAGCATGGTCGCGTTCCAGTAATTGAAATAAATAAATGATAAAAATTGAATAATATCTATAAGGTGAGTACCCAATGAAAATGAGGATTATAAGCACAAGAATACAAAGATACAGCTAAGAAGGATTGCAGTATATTATATATATTGTGAGTGTATATGCTCGGTATTAGGATTTTATGATGTTTCTGAGTATTAGAAGATTCTGGAAATGAAAAAAATGTGGTTAAGTTATAGTGAACTAAGTTTATAGAAGTAGTGTTTGAGGGGGTCAGCAAAAAAAAAAAAAATACACAGGTATTCATTTATACTTTTATTGTTTATAGAAAAGTGTTTGTCTGGTAATCTATGAAATCTCCAATATACTTACAGACACATGAAATATTGCTAGAGGAATATTTATTCATAAATTAGCAAGCACTTATATTCAAACTTTGGTTCTTATTCAGAATTAGCAATTTCTTAAGTAAGATCTTTTACTCTGGAAATAAACTCTTTTCTAAGAAAAGGAAAGTTAATTTGAAACTATTTGAGTAATATTAACTTCTAGCGACAGTGACAGAAAAGTTTTGTTCAAGATTCTCTCGTATGAATTATACCTGCAGCTAATAATTGTTCACCAGAAAAGAAGAAATCTTACAATGGAATGAGCAACTTGCTCCTTAAAATGCTTCTAAGCTATAAATATTTAATAATACTTTACTAAACAAGAAGCACTTGGTAATTACAATTATTAAACAGGTGATGAATATACCATGCAGAGATGATGTTCCAACGTAACTGAAGCTGAAACATATTTTTTAAGATTTCAGTTTAATTGAGAAATGTTAATATATATATATATATATATCGTTCATAATTCAATTAATATCATAATGGGAATTTTAATAATTATTTTGGGTAAGTTGTGATTATGTTTCCTTTAATATTTGATATTTCGTATCTGGTCAATGAATTTTAAATTATTGTTTCATTAGTCTTATTTGTATGGAATGCTTTCATGACACGGCCGTATGCACCTATCTGTGCCTTGTGTACATAGTGCAGTGTTTTGTTTTATGTTTTATAATGCTTTACTTCAATAGTGAATTTGTAGATTTTTATTGTATGGAATTTATTGCATTCTACTTTAATATGTTTGCAGTGAATAACTAAACAACAGATTACTCTCTGTATTTGTTGCACACTTTTTCATCTTTATAAGGTAGCAATTAGTATGAGGGTTGTTTCTGTTTCTAAACTTGTCAGTGTGAGTAACAAAACTTCCCCGCCAATGAAGAAGATGCAAGGATCAAAAGGAGGAAATAGACACCTGAACAAAAAGACAGCAAATAAAATCGTATACTTGTCAGAAGCTGTGTTGCTGAATTTCAATCTGGAAACAATGCCATTGCTTCACAGATGTTTGGCAGGACAGTACAGAATTCAAAAAGTAAATATTCCCTTATAAGTTACAAGTTGGAGCATGATTTATTCTTGGAAATAGATTGAGCAGAAGAGATTGAATACAAACATATGCAATACAGACATTTAAGAAGGTGCTTCACAGCATAAAATAATAATACACTCTTTTGAATATATCATATCCCTCTAAGAGGAGTGATAGAAGAAAAGAGAGAGCCATGGGCTACTCAAACCTTTTCTGAAATAGAAGCTTTTAACATGTGGGAGTCAGCTGTTTTTATTGCAATAAAGTTAGTTTCACTTTTAGAACTTTTAGTGACATTTCTTCCATTCTGAGTTCCAGTTCTGCCGAAGCCATGACTTTACCTTTCGTCTTTTTGATATTCAGGAAAATAAGTATCAGTTGAATATTGTAGTTAATGTAATTGGCTTACTCCCTCCCCAAACTTGCTGGCTATGTGCCAAATTTGAAACTATTATTATTATTATTGTTGTTGTTGTTGTTGTTGTTGTTGTTATGATTATTATTATTATTATTATTATTATTATTATTATTATTATTATTATTATTATTACTGTTGTTGTTGTTGTTGTTGTTGTTGTTGTTGTTGTTATTATTAATATAGAAAGGATTGAGGTAACTCCTCCTGAAGATATAGAGTCAAAATAAAAAGAAGAGTGCCATTTGTTATCTAGTTAACGATATTTCGACATCATTTGGTTGGACTATATTTCGATAGCAAGCCTGTCTTTGTCGAGTTCAAAATAGAAAGTGATAAAAATTCAAAATTGTAAAAATTCAAAATTATAAAAATTCAAAATTGTAAAAATTCAAAATTGTAAAAATTCAAAATTATAAAAATTCAAAATTATAAAAATTCAAAATTATAAAAATTCAAAATTATAAAAATTCAAATCTAAAGTATGAACGAGAGTAACCAGCATTCACACGTTGATGAAATGACATCATCAGTCTTTAAGTTTCAATTTTATAACAGGCGAAAAGAAAGAATATTTAATCAAACAGCTTTGTGTAAATTTGATGATATTCTCCTGCCATTTTATTCATTCCTCCAGGGTGCAATGTTAATAACTTACAAACATGTTTGTCTTCATACATTTTGAGAAGTGAAAGTGAAGTAGATTCAGAATATTTTCTGAGAATATGCGCTTTTAGGTCTTTTTCATAATCGCAGCCGTATGAAGAAAAATGTTCAAGTTCTGTAGAACTACTGTTATTGTGCCTGACGCCATATCTCTGCCTATTAAATCTTTTGTTTAATTGTTCTGTTGTACAACCAAACATAAATCAAGTTGTGTTTTGTGCATTCTGCCGCGCACACATTCTGCTGCGTACGCATTCTGCCGCGAGCTGGTAGAATAATTGTTTGCACACCGGACAAAATGCTTAGCGGAATTTCTTCTCAGGTCGACTTTTCCTTTCATCCTTTTTGGGTCGATAAAATAACTACTACTTGAGTATTGGGATCGATGTAATCGACATACCCCTTCCCCGAAATTGCTGGCCTCGTACCAAAATTTGAAATTATTAGCAGTAGTAGTAGTAATATAAGTTGTAGTAGTAGTAGGAAAAGCAATAGTATAATTTCAATAGATTTCTTAGTTACTGCACTACAAGGTGCATCTTCAGACTGGCTGACATGCACAGTATTGTCCTTGAAAAAGTAGAGTCATCTTTATCAGTTAGATCTAATTTCATATATTGCGACGTTCTTTTAGTTGTTTCTGATGTTATTGAGTTGTTATTATTTCTTGGTGAAATGATTTTAAGCTTGGTGGTTATTTCATTGCTTAATGTTTGTGTGGAATTGTATGGTGCATCAGAGAGATATACTACTGTACTAGGAGATTATTACATAGAATGTATTCTCGTTGTAATATTGAAAGTGCCTTGCATAGAATGTCTTCTGAGAGTCAGGTTACTTTCATCTCCATATCAGTTTGACAGACTTGTTTCAGACTGCTAAAGTTAGCTCGTTGTCATACTTCCGTTTTGGTTCATTTTTATATATCATCCTTCATTTTCCTATTAGCATGTCGGTATTGTCCAAGGACTACTGCTACCTACACAGTTATGTGTGTGGATATATTCTGCCCCGTGAGGAATGGCCAGCCAGATGTTATGTGGCCAAATATTCCTTTGTAGTACTGGTATAATATAGACATTTCAGCGTGTTATGTTTCTAAATTTTATATAACTAGCATCAAACATTCTTTTTTTGATTTATTCAGCTCATAAAATTTAAATCAGTGCTAGATTTTCTATATAGGTTAATTTTCTCTGTTTTCCAGATATTGGCCAGGGATTCATATCTTTTCTTCAGCAAATTTGGAATTTCATTTTGCTTTTCTGTTCTGTAATTTGTTTCTCATTTGTTTATCCCTTATTTAAACGTTTGCTTTGTTGTTTCTATGTGTATAGAGGAAAATTAGAATGATGTGTTGTAACTGAAAAATTCAATCAAAAAGATCGATAAAATAAATACTAATCAGAATGTTTTGATCAATTACTGTGTACTAATGCTTGAAAATGGTGCTTCAGCATGGTTGCATATTAGTGGCTGACATCGGTAAAATAATATATGACAGATGAGATTACTCTGTCAAAAGGAGACAAGATTAAAAGCTATATTAAAATATTACGAATTTACTATTTAATTTCTATGCTGTTATTCATTAACCGTTGGTGGGCCCTGTAATTAACAATATTTTAACAATATGATCATTCCAGTCATTCCAGTGATATACTTACGCGGGCAGTATTCAGTATATCATACTTAATACTTTATAATATGAAGGCCTTCTTTAAAGATGAGTGGAGAAATTATAGGTGTAGGTGTGGCTAAGAAGATTGCTTCCCAATCACATGGGTCTGGGTTCAGTCCCCCTGCATAACGCCTTGGGAAAATGACTTCTACTATAGCCTCAAGCCGACCAAATCCTTCAAAGTGGATTTGGTAGATGGAAATCGAAAGAAATTTGTATATATATGAGTGTGTGCATGTCTACCAATTCTTTACAACCGGTGTTGGTACGTCTATATTCCTGCAATGTAGTGGTTCAGCGTAAGAGATTGGTAATAACTGAAGCAAATTAAAAATAAAAATATAAAAGATAATTTAAGAGGTTTTGACTGTTATTTCTTGTGAGTCAAGCAACGTTTTTAAAGTATTCCTACTTCTACTGCTATCGTTAGTTAAATATGCTAAGTTGAATAAATGGAATTAAAAAAACCTTATAGCATAAAATTAGATTTTTGATTTTTTTTAACAGCATTGTGGTATGATTCAGTACATATGTACATGTATCTATATTCATATCAACTTAATCAATGCCTTTCAAATGTTATTTCAAGACTGAGGAACTCAGATAAAATCTATAATTATTTTTCAGGTTTTACAATTTAAAATATTTGTAAATACTTTTTCAGTTGTTACTAAATGTGTATGTACATTGCTGAGTTATTCCTATAATTTGAAATATAAAATTCATTTTCACAATTGATAAACAGGTGCATACCATTAACAAACCCTGAATGGAGAGAAACGCATTTGTTGCTCTTGTGCATGTGCAAAGATGTTCACCTAACACCCATATATATATTGTATTTTTAACACAACATATCAACGAAAAACTTTTTAATCAGACAATAGCTTCTGAATCTTGCCTTTCAATGGTTTATATAAACTTAGTAAGACGGTTTGAACTTAGGGTTGCGTCAGTTACATTCATCAGGTTTTCCCCAAATTTTTTTTCTATAAAATGGTAAATCATTATGTTTCATATGTTATAAAAATAAAACCCAATAATTAATATTTGGGTTCAAGAACTTGTGTACAAACTTTAAAATAATGCATTATAATATATTTATAACAATTTTTGATCGTAAACAAAATTGTTAATATATACATATATAAGAGCGTGTGGGTGTTCATGTATATATATATTCATATATACATATAAGTACATATAAGAACATATATATAGATATACATATCTATACATATATGCTTATGTGTATGTAAATATAGATGTATATATGCATATATATATGAATATATTACCATATACATAACACACACATATATACACACACATGTACATGTGTGTGTATGTATGTACGTATATATATATATATATATATATATATATATATATATATATATATAATTTTCCTTTGGGTTATAAAGGAATTAATTTTTATGGTACTTATGAAGAAAATATTAGTCCATTAATGGATTTTTCCATTCAAATATTTCTATAATTTCAGATAGGGATGACAATAAATAAAAGTTGATATGAAAACATAGATTTTCTTGACATTGATAAGAGATATTTGCTCATGAAAATTATACTTAAACCCGGATATTTCTCAGGAGTTCTGCGTCAAACAGTTTTGCAGATGACTAGGATAATTGTCAAACAGAAGTATTCATTCAGCAATTAATAGTTTGACGACAGCTGCATTAACAACATCACTTCCTCTGAAGTTGCTACGGTTAAAACACTTCATACATAGATACACACACACACACACACACACATATATATATATATATATATGTGTATGTATATACTGTGAGCATAAAGCATACCATCGAGGAAGAGAAGTAACCCAGAAACAATTCGTCTGCAGGTATCGCTAAGGCTAGAAAGAGAGCGATGAACTCCCATGCTCACAGTATACAGACACAGCCCATGTGTCGGTAGCCAACTGTAAAACATGTCTTCTTGAAGCTAAAATGTAGTAACATCATCCTCTTTACTACGACTGCCACATTGTGGTGTCAAACAGAATTTACTATATATATATATATATATATATATATATATATATATATATATATATATATATATTTGACAGGAAGGACAACAAAAGAAAGAAAGAGATCTCGATATTATGCAAATAGAGGAATTTATCTGTAAAAATATGTGACATTTACATGAAAATTCATGGCTACTGAATAAGTGTCACATATTTTACATATATATATATATAATCTGTTCTGTCTGTCTGTCTGTCTGTCTGTCCAATTATAACTCGAGTATTGCTCATCCGATCGCGCTGAAATTTTAAAAATGGATACATGAGAGAGCGGAGCGTCCCGTAGTCTAAAAAGATTTTCAAAATCGTTATTTCAAAGTGAGAATCGCTATTTTTGTAATCTTTAACCTCCTGTTTGTTACGCCATTAAGACAACCAGTTGCTCACACAGCCGGTACATACCATTTCACTACCAACAAAACTGTCAGCCAAACCGTTGCTATACTGTCTCTATTCTTTCCTCTCTCTGTGGGGTTAATAATCTTAATATTTAGTTACAGTTTCTCATTCAAACTACATAATAGGAAGAATTGTCGGATTAAGACAGTAGGTTGTTTTGAAGGAGATTTGGCTGCTATTTCTACCAGGTCTAGCTACCATGTAGAGGTCTGCCTCATTGATATTATATATTCCTTATGCTTTTCAGAACCGAGTTACAGATTTTGACGTATGGGGTATCAAAAGATTCAGTACTATTTTGGCTACAAATTAAACTTAAACTCCATTCACATATTTGCATTTTAAATAATCTTATCCATAAATCAACTATCGTAAAAATTTTATACGATGACGTCACATTTTCTATATGTGTGTGTACCTTAAAAGACATCAGTCATCACAACACACACCTCCACTCACTCTATCTCTCTCACATACACACGCGAAAGCACGCACACACGTCCATTTTATATAGACGTACATGCATCTTTCACTTTCTTTCTCTGTTCTTTTCGCTTTCTCTTCTCTCAATTTCTGCTTTCTTCAAATAAAAGTTTTACGGATACAACTGCTTACAAAAATAGGGATTCATGTATAATTTCTTTCTATGTTCATATTCTTTGTTTACAATATCGGGAAAAATATTCCACCAAAGAAAGGACGTAATCTCTCCAGAAACAAGTATAAAGCAAGGAGGATTGTAGAAAACCAAAGGTGAGAGTCTGAAGAGAGAAGCTAGATGAGAGTTTCTCAACATCAGCAAATGCATGTTGCAGCACTTAATGCTGGATCGTTAAATCAATGTTTTAATGATTAGACAGAGGTCCAATAGAATAGCTCTCAGAAACAGACTACGTACAAATTCGTTCTTCACAGCTTCTGAAGCTGTTTTCAGATATGATCCATCCCATTCTTATAGAAATAATAGCTCTGTCTAAATTGGAGTGCCAAACACAAATTATCTTTTCTGTAGAGCTTTAAAATTTTCAAATGGAACAAATGGTATGTGCTACTCAGGCGGTCAGGTAACATTGCCAGCACTACCAGCTCCTTCTCAACCTCTTATGGATCTTCTAGAAGGCATTTCTAGTCAGTCAAAGGATTTTCTGAACAATACCAGACAACTCTGCAAATGACATCGTTTGATGCATCTAAGAAGATAGATAAGCATGAATTTACGACGATGTCAAAGTTCAAGGGCAAGTATATCACCTCATTGGTTCCCTGTTACTCACAAATGAAAACCACAGTTCCTCCAAGTTTACTTTATGAGTGATGTAGGACAACAAACCCGAAGGAGGTGTCAACATTTCAGAGGATGGGTCGTGTTAGACACAGCACCGACTGCTTGAAAAGAGAGTATATCCACTGACAGCTCGGTGAGTTCAAAAATCATATAGCCCCCACAGTTTAGGGCTTGAAATACTCCAAACGGACGCATAGCATGTTGCTTAGTCGAATTAGCCCATCATTTACTCCACAAATGTTTTATTGTCAATGCTGCACTTTCTCATATCACCTGTTTCAACATAACTGTAATATATTATATACAAACTAGGTCATTTTAATCCCAAGCAACGTCGGGTGTCTCTGCTAATATATATACACACGAGTTTTGATCATTAAGTATCCAGACATTTGCCATAGTAACGAAGCTAAAACATGCAGAGTGAAGTCGCTTGCCAAATATTGACCGAGAACGCTGCTGTGCATGCGCACTAAATTTTAACGTTCTAGCTCCCTTTCGCTTTTTACAGCAGTGCTTGTAAGGAAGGTGCATAGCGTGTGATCATCGCATTGACCATGACAGAGAACGTTGTCTGGCGATACCTGCTCAGAAGCCTACAAAAATTTGCAGAAAGTGTATGGAGAGGAGCTTATGAGTTGCACATAAATGTACGGGTGATTCAAACGTTTCCAAGATGGTCTGAAAATGTCTATATTGTTGAACGTTTACAGAGACCCGCAGACAGCACAACTGGGAAAACATCGCAGATGCGCATGCAGCTGTGAGAAGTCGTCGAATCACCATTCGTGAGTTTTCAGAGGATGTGTAGATTAGTTACGGTTCCGTTCAGTACATTATCACTGATGATTTGGGTATGAGACGCGTGTCAACCGAGTTTGTGTCAAAATTGCTTTCAGCTGACCAAAAGGACACTAGGGTTTCAGTTGCACAAGATCTCCTTGATTGTGTCGAGAACGATGAAAACTTTTTTGGAAACTTATCGTAGGTCTCTGAGCAGTTTATTGCCAAGCTTTTGGCAAAATTTGATGCAGATTTCCTGCTCAGCGTTCTCTGTCATGGTCAATGCGACGATTACACGCTACTTACCTTCCTTCCAAGCACTGCTGTAAACAAGGGAAGTGAGGTAGAACGTTAAAACCTAGTGCGCTTGCGCAGCAGAGTTAATTGTCAATGTGTCAAGCAGCTTCACTCTGCGTGCTTTAGCTTTGTTGCTATGCCAGCAGTTCGGATACTTATTGATCGGACTGCGTGTATATATATATAATTTGTTAGAGTAATCAGGAAATGCTCTACAGAAAATTTATGTAATGTTTAGCATAAACACATCCACTATATACCACTATCATATTTTTCGTTTCGTATACCTTTATCCTCCTACTCCTCCTCATCATCATTACCACCATCATCATAATCAGTACTAAGTAACAACAGCTGCTCACATATGTTTTGCAATGATGTTGATTTTAGTGATTATTTTACCTGTGGATTTGGAATTCCTCTTGAAGCCAAATTTTTCACGAACACTCATAAACAAACACTCTTTGAATCTATACTGTGGTCGTACCTCGTGTCATATTCACTTTGTCTGGCCCACATGAATATTGAATACTGTGGATATTTACTAATCACAATAGAGAGAGAGAGAGCATATATTTCAAGTATTCAATATCCTATTCCATTGATTGATGCCATTTATTTTTATTAGACTTTCTATATCAATTTATAGTAAGCATTAAACAATCGGGAAGATTCCCATACCTAGACATCATTCGAGAGAGAATTCCTAGAATACATTCATTCACTCCAATTTTATCTACTCCAGCACATGATGTGACTATACAAGTCTATAGTTAATATGATGATAATATATTGTTTTCTAGCCACAAGTAATCCTTGATATAGTAGACGTATTAACAAAGGCGTTCAAATTGTGTAGACATACAGCATATCAGAAGATATTAACCACTGGTCCATTAACTTTTGAACAGTGTTGTGTATTTGAAGTAGATTTAGTTAATATTTGTAAACATTTTGAGTTACCATATAGAATGTCTCCTCATTGACTCAACAAATTAGAAGTAGAGCAGACAAATATAATGCTTACAAATATGGAAAACCTAATGTGTATTGAAATGTTAATAAAGAATATTAGATTGATTTAGAAATTAACGACACAACATATGAAACATACACAATGTATGTTATATCAGTGTCCAAAGCCTGCACACGTAACAAAGATTATATTTCCTTACTTTACTATATTTTTTCTAAGTGATTCTATTCAAATCATTGCTTGAATAATTTACACTTTTTAGATAATTTGTCAGGAAACTGTTATTGTAATATTTGAATAACATTTCAAAAACTGACGTTTTTTACCGTAGGATATAGTGATTATCTATTAATTCAATTCAATATATTATTCTCCTTCAGAAAATTCTTAAAATATCTATAAATATTCTATTGTCTCAATAATAAATGGCTATACAGAAATGAGATGATCTTCATTTTTACCAGTCAGGGGATCTTCATTTTCAGCAAGTGATAACGCAATCTTGTTCTTATAGCCATAGTTAATGATATTGATTCCGATTCCATTTTAGGCATGAAACTGCAAATGGTTCTCATAAAAGGTTGGTTTGGGGAATATTTTCGTATTGTGACATCTCATGAATTACAATTAGGAGAAAGCTGGGAGACTAATAGAACACTTCAGCTGAGCAGAACAATAATCATAATAATAGGCTGATTGTCTTTATATAACCTATGAAGCTATTTCTAGGGATCATAGATATTCATACATCATTGTCTATTAATTCTTTTTTTTAAATAAATGCAAATAATTAGTAGACTCATTATTCAGTTTTGATAAATTATACAGAAAACAAGCAAAAATAGTACAAAATAATGAACTTATTTTTAATCAATACTGTTTTGAGTAATGTTATATTTTCTATTTTCAAAATCAAACTAAGTGCTACGTAGTTAATTTAGAGTTAGCATATTTAATGTAGATATTTAAAAAAAACTAGCTACAAGTTATTGTGGTGCACAAAGAAACGAAAAGTATTGATTAATGACTATTAATATTATTTTCATTAATTTGGTAATTACAGGAAACAACTCTGATTACGTTTCAATCTTGTTATGATCTCACCATCGAAACATAAAGGCTATATATTACTTCAAATTAGTAAGAATCAGTAAAAGCAAAATTAATTTATTTAGTGATTATTTGAAAAAACACGTAGTAAAGATGATTGTACTTAAGATGGCATAGTACAGCTTTCTTTACAGGAAATTGCAACTGTCTTTCTTCAGCTTGTCTTGTTTTATTTTGTTCATTCACTTATGTATACACTTGGTATATATATATATCTTTTATATATGACACTTAAAATTTCCTAAAAGAAACTTCTAGGTAGGTGAAAAGTATGGTGCTCTGTTAATGTTTTTATCAAGCCATGAGAAATTTAGATAAAAATATACATCTGAGGTCTTAATATGATAATATAAATAAACATTGAATTAATAAAATAAAACCAATAAAGTAATACGTTCTTTTGATGTGTGTGCGTATGTATATATATATATACACACACTTAGTAGTTCTTTTTTACATCTTCATCTTCAGAAAATATTTGCTTAAACAAATGTCAAATATTTGCTTGTTTGTTGTATCACTGTCAATTTATAGCATTTTACTCTCGGTTCATAAACAGATTACAAAATTTTCTTCTCAAAATATTTTGCAGAAATATCTCTTAATCTGTTAAATATACTTACATTTATAAGCAACGTTTAATTATATTACCGTAAAAACAATTGTTATTCATTGTGAGTAATTATGACTAACAAAATATTAAGAACAGCAATAATAAGATTATGAATTTTCAGATTACTGACCTCCTCTAAAAAGCATTTTCATTTTCAAATTGTTACTTAGTCAGCAAAGAAATTGAAGTGCAAGTAAACTTTTTGTGTATCCACCTAGATAGGTGGAAATGGAGTAATATCAGTGGCCTCTGCTAAAATCATTCAAGAGCTAAAGATTAAACCTACCAACTATAAAAGTACAGTAGGGTCTAGTGGCTATTCACACATTTTCTAACTTTCAAGTTTCACACAGATTTTGGTCAACTCCATCCTAATGTAGAAAAACAGTTGCCAATGTCACTGCTCTGTTCAGTACTGGCTCGGGAACGAAATTTGCATGATGGATGTCCACCCAGTCCCAAAATCTTTTACAAGCAAGGTCTTGTTTTTGTTATTTACTTTTGTTCTTTGTTCTTTGAGAAGAAACCTAATTCCAACTTACAGATCACTTTTTACACAATATTTTCTAAATGTGATAAAAGTAAGTAGAAGTGCAAATTTTGATTTTGCACCCACCAAAAGTTTTAAGAAGTACGGTTGCATCCCCTGCATGCTTCTCAGTGAATCATGCAGGGTCCATGCTGCTCAGTGAATTATGCAGGGAAACATACTGGAAACCAAACGTTTTTGGTCAATGATTATGTTTGCACCCATGTATTTTCCACTTTTATATACGTACATATTAGAAATTTTCATTTATCCCACATTTCATATATGAACACTTCAGCCACTGTATTTCTTATTATCCGGGATAATTTACGTGGTTCTGACGAGACCTGATCAAAGAAACTTTATTTCTGAACCAAGTGTAGTAACGTTCTTACCAACTACGTCACTGGTGTAAATGCATATCAATGTCATAGAAGTAACAAATCGAAGCATAATGCAGATGGAGTCATAGGAAATATAGACACCCTTAACTATTAATATTTCAGTAAGTTATAAATATTAACTGAGTCATCAATAATATTTAGATATTTAATAGCAATATCAGCTTCTAACACGGATGGAAGGCAACACATTTGAAAAAAAAGTTAAAAGCAGTTAAATCAAAACCAATACTTAAACGTTCTTGTTTTATAAATACCAGAAGGATGACAGACAAAATACTCCGCAGTAGGATTTAAACTCTGCTAGGAAACAGCCAAACATGTAGCATAAAGCATTTTGCCTAACAGTGAAAGCAATTCTGCCAATCTAGTTTACAAGTCAACACATTTTGATGGAAAATATCATTGATTATAATCTAGTATCAGCGTATTTAGTGCAGGAATCTTGAAAAATCAAACCAAAAATAAATGTTAGATGGGACAAAATTATATTAGCCAATAACTAATATCATTTTAGTTTTATTAAGAATGACATTTCTCAATTGTTTTGTATGTGACTAAATGCTCAGTCTTACAATATTTAGTAGTGATTCATTCTTTACTGTGCTACTAACTATGAAGAAGACTATACATTGCTGAAACGTTCAGAATAAGACTAAGACATGACCTGTTTTGTCCTCCATGCATGACAACTTGTTGGCACTCCGTCGCTTACGACGTCGAGGGTTCCAGTTGATCCGATCAACAGAACAGCCTGCTCGTGAAATTAACGTGCAAGTGGCTGAGCACTCCACGTAGTTCTCGGGGATATTCAGCGTGACACAGTGCGACGAGGCTGACCCTTTGAATTACAGGCACAACAGAAACAAGAAGTAAGAGTGAGAGAAAGTTGTGGTGGAAGAGTACATCAGAGTTCGCCACCATCCCCTGCCGGAGCCCCGTGGAGCTTTAGGTGTTTTCGCTCAATAAACACTCACAACGCCCGGTCTGGGAATCGAAACCGCGATCCTATGACCGTGAGTCCGCTGCCCTAACCACTAGGCCATTGCGCCTCCACGTGGATCACATTCTCGAATTAATGATGACTGAATCAACCTCCCTATATCACAAACTTATTCTGTTGGTCCTTGAACGATGAAAGGTAAACTTGATCACATCAGGCTGTCACGTGAATTCATGAATTTATATCACTTTCCATGATAGCATATTTTTCTCGTATTTTATTATTCCTAGCATTCATCACAATGGTAGGGATATCTAACATAGATAAAAGTGTAGACATTTTGGAAAGAATTCACAGCCAAGTAATATAACGTTACTTTTTAATGGAATATCTAAAGATAGCTCATGGCCTGAGAACTGCAAGTGAAGAATAATCGATGATATCAAATCCAGTATTTCACAGGTATTTATCAGTAGTAGTAGTAGTAGTAGTAGTAGTAGTAGTAGTAGTAGTAGTAGTAGTAGTAGTAGTAGCAGCAGCAGCAGCAGTAGTAGTAGTAGTAGTTGTAGTAGTAGTAGTAGTAGTAGTAGCAGTAGCAGCAGTAGCAGCAGCAGCAGCAGTAGTTGTAGTGGTAGTAGTAGTAGTAGTAGTAGTAGTAGTAGTAGTAGTAGTAGTGAGGAGGAGGATTTCTTTATTAATGATAATAATAACAAGGTCTATTTATTGATTGGCATGAGTATCCCTTGCGATCATAATATTGCTGCAAAAGACTTTAACGAGCTCAGAAAATGCAAAGAATTGCTCAATGATATCGGGAAAATGTGACATCTCAAAGCAGTTATAATACAAAGGCGATTCTTGTGTGGAAAATTATTTGAGAATGATCTCTGGCTTGCCATGTTTGCAAGGTGTGCAAAATGAAGTTTTAACATTTGCATCATTTGTACTGAGAAGAGCATAATCGCTATGAAAATTATAATATATCATGTATATATTTTTTACATGACTTTGTTTGATTTTATAAATGAACAATTAGGTGTGTATATTTTAATAGGCTATCCAGTATACAGGGAGTGTTAGGAAGACATTTGACAAGAAATGGAAACAAAATAGAAGAAAAACAAAATAATAATAATAATAATGATAATAATAATAATAATAATAATAATAATAATAATAATAATAATAATAATAATAATAATAAAAAAACTAAAACTAGAACAGCAACGGACCATGATAAAACGATGGCAACAAAAGCCCCTACATGGTAAATACTGGGCTAAACTAAATGCGAAAGAAATAAACAGAGAAAAATCCCAGCAATGGCTGAGAAGCTCAGGACTCAAAGCAGAGACTGAAGGATTTTTAATTGCTGCACAAGACCAGAGCCTCCCCACCAGAAATTACCAAAAACACATAATGAAAAGAAATATAACAAGTAACTGTAGAACATGTGGAGATGGACAAGAAACAATAAATCATATTATCTCTGGCTGCCCAGTCCTGGCTAAGAAGGAATATATTCACAGACACGACAGAGCTGGGACCTATATACACTGGAAGCTATGCCAACATTATGGAATAACAACAGAAAAAAGATGGTATAAGTACACGCCAGAAAAGGTCACAGAAAACGAGAAAGCAACCATACTCTGGGATATGCCAATACACACAGATAGAGAAATTAAGGAAAATAGACCAGATATAGTTGTCAAAGATCATGAAGAAAATAATGCTTTCTAATTGATGTATCAATACCAGCAGATGACAACGTTTCTCTAAAAGAAATGGAAAAACTTTCAAAATACAAAGATCTGAAAATAGAGATAACTCGAATGTGGAATCTAAAAACAGAAACAATTCCTATCATAGTAGGTGCCTTAGGTATAATAAAAGAAATATTCAGACAAATACATAACAAAAACACCAGGACTTACAAATATATATAACATACAGAAAATTGCACTACTGGGTACTGCACACATTCTACGCAAAACACTTTCAATACAGTAAACATAAGAGCACCACAGCAAACCACAGCACATACCCAAGGCGCACAGAGCTGCGCTCGGTAGTGAAATGAAAGCACGTTATAAAAATAGAACTACTGAACAATAATATTAATAATGATAATAATAATAATAATAATAATAATAATAATAATAATAATAATAATAATAGTAATCCTTTCTTAGGGCACAGGGCCTGAAATTTAGGGAAATGTGCAAGTCGATTTTATTGACACCAGTGTTCAACTGGTACTTATTTCATAAACCCGGAAATAATGAAATGCAAAATCGACCTCAGCAGTATTTGAACTCATAATATGAAACCAACAGAAATATGTATTAATAACAATGATGATGATGATGATGATGGTGGTGGTGGTCGTAGTGGTCGTTGTGGTCGTGGTCGTGGCGGCGGCGGTGGTGGTGGCGGTGTTGGCGGTGGCGGTGAAAATGATGTTACAGATAAAATCTTATATGATTATGCGCATTAACAAAGCATGACATAAATTCATTATTATCTCATCTACACTTTATAAATTATCTCTAAACAAATAATGAAATTAGGTAAACACTGATCGTTGTGTTGTAATGGCAATCTATTAAAATTCTCAGCTATTTAAATTATAACCAAATAATAGACAATGTAAACATATCAGTCCCATGTCAATAGTGCTGAAACTGAAATTCCTGATAACATTGCGATTGTTTATTGAATCCCAAACAGAAGTTCTTCAAATAGAATTATTCCATCATAGTTTCAGTGTTGCTAATATATTTAAATTGCAAGATCTAGAATCATTCTAGCAGTTTACCAAGTAAACACACACACACAAAGATATATATGTATATATATATATATATATATACAAACACACACACACACTCACATATATATATATATATATATATATATATATATATATATATATATATATATATATATATATATATATATATATATATATATATATATATATATATATATATATATATATATATATATATATATATATATATATATATATATATATATATATATATATATATATATATATATATATATATATATATATATATAGGCGCAGGAGTGGCTGTGTGGTAAGTAGCTTGCTTACCAACCTCATGGTTCCGGGTTCAGTCCCGGGGGCAAGTGTCTTCTACTATAGCCTCGGACCGACCAAAGCCTTGGGAGTGGATTTGGTAGACGGAAACTGAAAGAAGCCCGTCGTATATATGTATATATATATATATGTATGTATGTATGTGTTTGCGTGTCTGTGTATGTCACCCCCCCACCACCACCACCACTACGATCGTTTGACAACCGATGCTGGTGTGTTTACGTTCCCGTAACTTAGTGGTTCGGCAAAAAGAGACCGATAGAATAAGTACTAGGCTTACAAAGAATAAGTCCTGGGGTTGATTTTCTCGACTAAAGGCGATGCTCCAGCATGGCCGCAGTCAAATGACTGAAACAAGTAAAAGAGTAAAAGAGTAATACACACACACACACACACACACACACACATATACATACACAAGTGAGCACTTGAGCGCAGAACAAGGTGGAAAAAATGGTATTCGAATACCAAAGGTAGAGTAATTTATTTTTTGTTAAAACCGCAAAAGCATCACAGAATTTTCAGGAACGTGAAACTCTGAATAACAGTTCTGTGATGATTTTTCGGCTTTAACAAAAAAGGAATCACTCTATCTCTAGTGATATAAACAGGAAAAATAGAACACAAAATATGAGTTTATGTATATTTTTACTGATATTTAGTAGAAGCAACAGAGTGACTCAAGAGCTAAAAGTTTCATGTGTTGGCACTTATCGAACTTTCAAACTTTCAAAGTACTAATGTATTAAAGTATTTACATCTGCTAGATATTAATCTATGTATGTATATATATATATATATATATATATATATATATATAATACCTTATAACTTTGAATTCTTTCATCCTCATTTATGCTAATAGTAACATTTGATAAAACGGGCGAAAGTATCGGGATAAGTTTTGTCCACCAAATGAGAGAGAGGGAGAGAGAGAGAGAGAGAGAGATTATTATTGGAGCTTTCAAGTCAATGTATCGATGCTTGGCAGGTGCAAGTTAAACTCATTATTTGACACAAATTTTCAGTAAATTGTTCAGTAATTGAAGATGTGAGTTTTCGATGTTTTATTTCTTATATTGTATCGTTTTAAAATCTCCTTCTGCTTTTAACGTTTTCAATAATGAGCAAAAAGAAGACATATCAATGAGAATTCCAAAATGAATAGCTTTCTCTACCAACATTTTATATGCAGGTGAGTCAAGGCCTTGCTGATCTGTCTTAAGCCAACTACAAGTTTTAGCGATGTGACATCGTAGTAACATATTCCACAGATGGCAGTACATTATGCCAAACAAAAACCATTAACACAGAATTTCCGTTGTAAAGCGATTCCTTTTCATAAAGTTTTGACAAGAAGCTTGAAGGTATTTCAGCAATGATACATTTAACACCTACGATAATTTAGTGAACCAAGCAAAAATAAAACTACTTATTGCAAAATTATTTCAAAAGTGAAATTGTTTTTTTTTTTTCCAAATATAGAAATATTGTAAAAATATGCTTGCACAACACTTTGACAGAAATATGATATCTGTATGGAAATTGCAAGCTTTACTCTAGTATTAAACACAACCAATGTTGCAGGAAATATTCTAGTAATGGTTATAAACAATAACAAATTTTTTTTGCGTAGAACAGTCGAATGTAAATGCAGCTGTAGATTTTTAAGTAAAGAATATTGGAAAAGGAATTCAACATCAAATATAAATTGGCTATTATAATTAATACTCACTGGCATGGTAGAGGTTAAAACTGATTGCTAAAAAAAATTACAAGTTCCACTGTCGCTTCTCATCTCATATTTGTGTTTCTTTGTAATTGGCAGTATAACATATTTGTGCTGCATCTTTCACTTGAAACTTAAAAACCTTTATTGCAGAAACATGTAAGTGGCTTCACTACTCCAAAGCCAACTGCCAACTGCCTATCACCGTCCTCAGTCAAATCGTCCAACCCATGCTAGCATGGAAAGCGGACGTTAAACGATGATGATGATTTAAAGATTAAGAGGTATTGAAGAATGGTACAGTGAGACACCTAAATGGTTATCACATAAACATACTGTGGGTGGAATTGAAAGCGCATTTTAAAATTACGAACATAATATATTAACTTCACTGCACAGCTGTTGTATGATTCATATTAACCCATGAAAAACTTCAAATAATCATCTATTATTTTGTGTCAAAATTATTGTTGTACAAACTACGACCTGGTCACTGATACAGTTCCAATGGAACTAATCTCATATAAGGTTGTTGACCAGTATATATATATATAGCCTTTAAGATTTAAATTTACATTTTTCATTTAAATAGGTCAGTTATTTCGGGAGTCATAGTCATCACCTGGGAAACATAGTAGGTCAGTAAATTTGGTTTTGGGTCAAGATTTATATACTCCCTACGTTCCTTTTCTCAGTGGAGGAAACTTTAGCATTATACAATGCATAAAAATCAGGAATTAATTACTGCAGCAGCAGTAGGAGGAGGAGGAGGTGTGGTAGTAGTGGTAGTGACACTAATACTAAAACCAAAAGTTTTATCATAACTAAATAAATAAAAGTTTAAATAAAAATGAAATAAAAATTAATAATAAACACAGTGTAGAAAAGACAGTGAAAACATGGTTAACATAACAACAAAAAGAAAACAATGGAAATCTGATGACCAGATGGAAGAAAGGGGGTGGAAATAATGAAGTAGAACAGATACATGGACGACGGGGGGAGGTAAAAGAGATAAAAATGAATAAAAAGTATATTAAAACAGTAATAATCCTTTCTACTGGAGGCACAAGTCCTGAAATTTGTGGGGAGGGGACGAGTTCTTTGCCTTGGTATTTAATTTATCAACCCCCGAATGAATGAAAGGTAAAGTCGTCCTCGGTGGAATTTGAACTCAGAACATAGTGACAGATGATAGTGATAGATGATATACCGCTAATTATTTCGCCCAGTGTACTAATGATTCTGCCAGCTCGCCGCCTTAGTAGTAGTAGTAGTAGTAGTAGTAGTAGTAGTAGTAGTAGTAGTAGTAGTAGTAGTAGTAGTAGTAGTAGTAGTAGTAGTAGTAGTAGTAGTAGTAATAATAATAATAATAATAATAATAATAATAATGGTTTCAGATTTTGCCACAACGGCATCCATTTTGGGGTGCAGAGGATGAGTCGATTACATCGACCGCAGTGTTTTACTGGTACTTAATTTATCGACCCCGAAAGTATGAGAGGCAAAGTTAACCTCGGCAGAATTTGAACTCAGAAGGTAGCAGTAGACGAAATACCCCAGAACATTTCCCCTCGGCGTACTAACGATTCTGGCAGCTCAGCGCCTTCATAATGATAATAACGATGATGATGATGATGATGATGATGATGATGATGATGATGATGATGATGATGATGATGATGATGATGATGGTGATGATGATTATAATAATAATAACAACAACAACATCTAGATAAGATCCCAGTAGAACCATGTCTCAGAAAAATCAAAAAGATTGGGCTGACAATTACTGCACCATCCTTAGAAAAACTCTATCCATTTCAATGTTTGTCTTGTATTACAGGAAGATATTTTGCTAATGGCCCTGCCACTTCCTCTCCCCAATCTTTAAGACAGACTGTAACATCTCTTATCCTTCACTCGCCTTAGGATGCTAGGTGTGTCTCGGCATGTGACTGTAACAAACATGCAGATTAAAAGTAAGAATTAAAATTAAAATAATTAAAACAAAGGTATTTGTAGATTTAGGGAACTGAGCACCTTTTCTGTAAGGTGTACAGGTGTCACCCCATTCAGACGTGTGGTTGAGGTTAGGCTTACACTCTCTTTGGCAGACAGCCGCTGTGATTTGCCTCAAACTAGTATCCGTAGCATGAGTAGATAAGATATCGAATCTAAATCTATGTAATAGTTATAGTAATCTATTAATCTTTCGCTAAAAGACCTAGAAGTTTCAGCTATCTAATATTCAGGGAGATCTGCAGATATTCTTTGTTGGCACCTTGTCCAGTACGTAGTGTTTCTAATTTTGTAATTGAGATTTGGCTTTGCTATATACGCTATGCAATTACTTTGACTGGTGTTATTGTCAAAGGGAATGGATGCAACAGATCTACGATTCTTCTTCTTCGTCTTCTTCTTCTTCTTCTTATTATTATTATTATTATTATCATAATTATTATTATTATTATTGTTCAGTAGTTTTATTTTTATAACGTGCTCTCACTTCACTACCGAGCGCAGCTCTGTGCGCCTTGGGTATGTGCTGTGGTTTGCTGTGGTGCTCTTATGTTTACTGTATTGAAAGTGTTTTGCATAGAATGTGTGCAGTACCCAGTAGTGCAATTTTCTGTATGTTATATATATTTGTAAGTCCTGATGTTTTTGTTATGTATTTGTCTGAATATTTTTTTATTATACCTAAGGCACCTACTATGATAGGAATTGTTTCTGTTTATAGATTCCACATTCGAGTTATCTCTATTTCCAGGTCTTTGTATTTTGAAAGTTTTCCCATTTCTTTTAGAGAAACGTTGTCATCTGCTGGTATTGATACATCAATTAGAAAGCATTTTTTTTCTTCATGATCTTTGACAACTATATCTGGTCTATTTGCCTTAATTTCTCTATCTGTATGTATTGGCATATCCCAGAGTATGGTTGCTTTCTCGTTTTCTGTGACCTTTTCTGGCTTGTGTTTATACCATCTTTTTTCTGTTGTTATTTCATAGTGTTGGCATAGCTTCCAGTGTATATAGGTCCCAGCTCTGTCGTGTCTGTGAATATATTCCTTCTTAGCCAGGACTAGGCAGCCAGAGATAATATGATTTATTGTTTCTTGTCCATCTCCACATATTCTACAGTTACTTGTTATGTTTCTTTTCATTATGTGTTTTTGGTAATTTCTGGTGGGGAGGCTTTGGTCTTGTGCAGCAATTAAAAATCCTTCAGTCTCTGCTTTGAGTCCTGAGCTTCTCAACCATTGCTGGGATTTTTCTCTGTCTATTTCCTTTGCATTTAGTTTAGCCCAGTATTTACCATGTAGGGGCTTTTGTTGCCATCGTTTTATCATGGTCCGTTGCTGTTCTAGTTTTAGTTTGGATTTCATTTGTTTTATAGCTTTTGTTGTTTTTTTCTTCTTCTTCTTCTTCGTATTTGTTAGGTAGATTGATTTCTTGTTTGTATTTGTCGGCTTCCTTAAATACTGAAAACAGTTTTTTGTTTTACTCGTGTTTTGTGGCTATTTGTATTAGTTTTCCTTGCTTCTGGAGTAGGTATTTTTGCAGTCCTATGGTGGTTATTTTATAATAGTTTTCTAGCTGTATAAGACCCCTGCCACCTTCTGTGCGTTGTATATATACCCTTTCTATGTCAGATTTTGGGTGGTGCATCCTACATCCTGTCATTATTTTTCTTGTTTTCTTGTCTATTTTACATAGTTCGTTTAGTGTCCAGTTAAGGATGTTGTAGCTGTAGCTTATAACTGGGACAGCTAAAGTGTTGATACCCATTATCTTGTTTTTAGCATTGAGCTCTGTTTTTAGTATTGATCTAACTCGTCTATAGTACTCTTTCTTTATTTTTTTTCATTTGTGTATGTTGTATCCTATCTAGTTCATTGACTCCTAAATATTTGTATGGTTGGCTTTCGTCTAGTTCTCTTATTTCATTGGCTTTATCTAGTGTTATATTGCTACTTTTAACTAATTTTCCACTTTTCAGGGTTGCTTTGGCACATTTTTCTAATCCGAATTTCATATCTATTTCCTTGGTAAAGCCGTGTACTGCCTGTAGTAATGTTTGTAGCTCTCTGTCGTTTTTAGCATATAATTTTAGGTCATCCATATATAGAAGGTGGCTGACTGTTTTTCCGTAGCATTTGTAACCGCATCCAGTTCTATTTAGCAATTCAGTTAAAGGTGTGAGTGCCAGGCAGAACAGGAGTGGAGAGAGCGTGTCTCCCTGGAATATTCCTCTTCTAATGGGGATGGCTTTCGTTTTCACAAGTCCCTCTTTTGTTTGGAGCTGTAGCACTGTCTGCCATTTGTTCATTGAGTTCTCTATGTATTTTATAATAATTGGTGCCACCTTGTTTATGGCTAGTGTTTCCAGAATCCACGTGTGGGGAACACTGTCGAAAGCCTTTTGGTAGTCCACCCAGGCCATACTGAGGCCTTTCTTCTTTCTGCGGCTGTCTTCAGTTATGGCTTTATTGATCAATAATTGATCTTTACAGCCGTATGAGCCCTTGCAGCATCCCCTCTGCTCTTCTGGAAGCAGGTTGTTATTTTCCAGGTGCTCACTTAATCTCTGCGATATTATTGCAGTAAAGGCTTTGTAGATCGTAGGGAGACAGGTTATAGGTCTATAGTTTTGTGGTTTCTCCGTTTCCGTGGATTTGGGGATTAAGATGGTTTTCCCTTTCGTGAGCCATTCAGGCATTTTCTCTGGCTCTGCTAGTATGTTGTTAAAGTTTTCTGCCAGCTTTTTATGCATTCCTGGCAGGTGTTTTAACCAGAAATTGGGGATCTTGTCGTGTCCAGGTGCCTTCCAGTTGCTTAGTCTTTGCAGTGTCTGGGTGACCTCTTCAGACATCATCATCATCATCATCATTATTATTATTATTATTATTATTATTATTATTACTACCACCAAGGCGGTGACCTGGCAGAATCATTAGCATGCTGCGCAAAATGCTTAGTGGCATTTAGTCCATTTTTATGTTTTGAGTTCAAATTCCACCGAGGTTGACTTTGCCTTTCATCCTTTTGTGGTCAATAAATTAAGTACCAATGAAACACTGGGGTTGATGTAATCGATTAACCCTCCCTTCCCTAAAATTTCAGGTCTTGTGTCTTTAGAAGAAAAGATTATTATTATTATTTGTTTGTTTTTATCATCCCTAGCTTTTATCTATTTTGTTAAATTATACTTACCGTTATATTCATATATTTGCTTACAATAAAATTTTCGCTCTTAGAATATTTATTATTCAACTAAATTATTGCTTTTGCTATATTTTTGTTTACTTCTGCTTACCCTACTTTTACTGTAGCTATTACTACCACCGCTACTATTACTTCTAATGATATTGACATTTCTATCATTAATATATATTGCATGTAAATCGGTGAGCTGGCAGTATTGGTAGCACGCTGAGGAAGTGCTTAGTGACATTTCCTATCTTTACATTCTCACTTCAAATTCTGCTGATGGAAACTTTGTCTTTCATTCTTTCGAGGTTGATAAAATAAGTACCACTTGAGCACAATGGCCCATGTAATCGACTTAACACTTCCCCAATCTTGATGACCTTGTGCGAAATATTTGAAACCTATATGTGTATATATATATATATATATATATATATATATATATATATATATATATATATATATATATATATATATATATATATATATATAAAGTAAAGGCCATTTACCCACCATAATGTAGCTGTACTGGAAGGGATGATCTTATTGTTGCTTAGCCCCAGGGCACATCGTTTCTACCTAGCTGTACGACATAATATCTGTATGTATATTTTCAAACAGGGAGTTCAGCACTCCCATCTAGCGCAAAACAACACCTGTAGACCAATTTCTGGGTTATTGTGCTTTATCAACACAGAGTAGCTGCTTGACTAGGGGCCGTTGCTGAATTCATCGTTCAAATATATAGTTTTCAAAGTCGCACACAGTTACTGATCTGAAAATAGAAATATTTTTATTTTTAAATCTTTCAAAGAGGGATATTCAGTAATAGCTTTTTAAAGTAAAGGCTAATTGCCAACATAATATGGCTGTCATGGAAAGGACGATATTACGGTTGTTTAGCCTCAGGAAACGTCGCTTCCAGTTGGTTATACGACACAATATCTCTGTTCTTATATTTTCGAACAGGTATAAAGTACAATAACCTAGGTACCGGTCTACAGATGTTGTTTTGCGCTAGATGCGAGTGCGGAACGCCCTGCTCGAAAATATAATGACACAGATTTTGTGTCGTATAGTTTTTCTTTGTTTTTTAATGGTCAATATGTGTCATTTGTGTTCTAATTGCTTTAGTTTCCACACACAGCTTCAAATATAAATCCTTGCCAGGAATGTGCATCCCTGAAATGTTATTTGAGTGTATTGTTATTTAAAAGAATATGAACTATTGCTTTTATTTTTGCATCTAATTTGAAATCACATTCAAGAAGGTATTAACTTATTTTCCATCAACCAAAGCAGATAAAATTATGTTGTCTAAAATTTCTTCTCATTTGACCACATATGTTGCAAGTATCTTAGTACTATGAAGAAGCAACATCGATTATTTTGCTGAATATCTGAATTGTAACATGCGAGAGAAATCTGTGGTAAAATGATACTGTTCATAAATACTGGTTAAGAAAACTTATTTTAGAAAACATCTTTAAATTTTCATAACTGAATTTACAAATGACTTAAATGTTGAATTATGAAAATATTTTCAGATATTAAAGCATAATAAAGATGTCTTCTTCAGTAAAGTATCTGGGGTTAAATTACTTAAAGTATAAAAAAATATATCATGTATTGCTCGAAAATGTTATAGTAATCATTTGTTTTAAGGAATCAACACTAGTTATACTGAACAATTTTTGACAGATATTTTCCTTTAAATACCAAATATGCTATACGAGGAATCCCTTTAGCTATGCTGCAACATTTGGTCTTAATGACTTAATATAATTCATATGATGAGGGAGAAAGGTTATTCAGTCGCATGAAAGTTATCTAGGCAAAATAGAGGAATAAGATGCAACTTCCAAACCTTGGAACTATTTTCTCTGAAAAGTATGATCTGATAAATGTTGTAAAGATTTTTTTTGTACCTGCAGCAACACCAATAAAACTAGCACAATCGGTGTATACCTAAATCAGAAATAAAGTTTGAACAGGGGAAATATTAAAGAGCTCAATGATTTAAAAGATTTGTAAGATGCTGGTGCAGATATATTGGCTAAGGTTTACTTTCCAAGTCCATTCTTTAATAAGTAACAGTAGCTCTCATGTGTAGAGTTTTAAAAAGTTTTATGCACGTGTTTTGATAAATTGTGCATGAAATTGTAATTTGCAATCAGCAACATTAATTCATTCAGACGGCAAGAATGAAATATGAACCAAGCTATGTGTTTAAGATACACAAATATATATATATATACATAGGCAGCTTCTTGCTACTCTGAGTTTCACCTCAAGGTGCACATGGATCTTCAGGACAGGTGTGACAACTTACCTGAAGATCATGTGTGCCTATACATGCAACTCAAAGTCGCAAGAGGCTGGCTTGGCTCAGCTAAAATATCATTAATCTATACTACGGTACTGAATATTAGTGCTCTAATGATTTGAACTTGCACATTGAAATCTTTAGCGACAGCTAAGTAAAAAGAAGTTATAAGAGGAATCGCGGTGAGCTGATGTGGAGAAATAAACATGCTTGGACTTGATATATAAAATATATGAACATATATATATATGTAAATATATATAGACATATACACACAAAAACTGAAAATATGTGGAAGATGAGCATTAATGAATGAGCATATAGATATTTATATATTTACAGAGCAGATTTACATGGCATACAAAAATTACAGGAAACTAAATTGAGGGGGTATAGTATTTCAGGTCCGACAGCTGTTTCTGGATGCTCGGAATTATGTAATAGTTGTAATGTTGACAGATGGAGTGTTCAAAAATTCATGGATATGCAACCACTAAGGAATGCGACCTAACTATATTACCTAGATATGTTGTGATTGTGTGTAAACAGGAGTGCATGTTGGTGAAATTTGTCAAACCTGAGCTGAGAAAACAAAAAAAATAGCTGTACTTTCTAAAATGTCTCAATAGTATTTGTTCTATCTCTGTTTACAAGCGCATCCTAATAACAGTCACAACGAGAAATGCAGTGAACTTGTAAATTATTCCTACTTATACGGAACCCATAACGAATAATATTTTTCATCAATTGTTTTATAATATAAGTACCCCAATAAAGGGAGTCAACCCAAAAGTATAAACCTAGTACGATTATTAGTTTCAATTTGTTTCCATCTTTTGTTACATTATTGTACACTAAATTTATTACCCAGTTTTACACCACCAACAGGAGGTATTTGGGGGCCTTACTGCATTTCTCTCTCTACGTGAAGCTTCTAATTTTCGTGTCTTACTTTCTATTGCAGAATCCTATGAGTTGGGCTTCCTTTCTTCTTCTACCACCAAACTTATTTCAGAGGTTCTGTAACTATTAAGAGTCATAAAATGTAATTTAAAAAATCCTTCAGAAAATTATGAATGGTTCTCAATACTTCCACAATATTAATGCCTTCCTTTCTGGAAGGAATTAATGTAGTGGAATTAAAATCTCTATGCATCGTATCATTAATTTTGGTGTGTATTTTGATATTTACTATTCAGATGAGAATGGTGTATATATATATATATATATATATATATATATATATATATAAATACACATATACATATATATATATATATATATATATATATATATATATATATATATATATATGCACACACATACGCATATATACACACATATATATATATATACACATACGCATATATATACATACACACGCGCGCGTGTATGTGCAAATGTACGTGTATCTATTTGTGAGAATGCAAGTGGTGAGTGCTTGAAATCATTAGGCTTAAAGCCTTCATGTTTTACGTAAAATATTTCAGTTTGTCAATAAAGAGTAAACACTATTTAGAACTCCTTCAAGGAATTCTCTGAAGACCACTTAAGAAATTATTACTTTATGGCTTACATTTCTAGCATATGAATATTTTACATTAAAATAGCACGACTTTAGTAGTGAATCTCTCATCTCTCAATAAATAGAGGCTAATGACTTGATTTTAATGCCTTAATGGAGCTCCTTCTCTTACTTCAGAAAATGGATTCGGCTGAAACACGAAGCTCATAGTCCTTGCATTTTCTGTTATATTAAAAAAAAATCCATCTTTTAACAACATTCAGTATAGGCCAAGTTGTGAGTAACTTTGAAAAGAGTAATCTGATTTTGTAGCAAACGAAGTTTTACATAAAATGAAATATTACCCAAGGAAATATGAAAATACGAAAAGATAAAAAAAGATAGAAATTTGTCTTAGATAATTAGCAATGTTTTATTGCATGATTAATGTTAACAAATGTATTTGGTAAGATGATGTCCATTATAATGAACCATTCTGGATTCATTATTTTATAATTGATTATTGATTTGTTGTCAGTTACGTGACTATGTTTCTTGAATAATTAAATAGTAAAGATTAATAGTCAAGATTATTGGGAATTAAGATATTATTTGCAGAGATTATTGGCTGAAAATCAGCCTAAAAGCACAAGAATTCTAGACATAATTTTTGATTTCTTATAATTAGAAATTATGGCTAAAACGAAAGAGTTATGCACTATTAAGTAAATAATAATTGCTACATCTCATTACAAAACTAAGTTACATTTCTTAGCTTGATAACTCGTTACAGTATCAATGTATACTTTGAAATCTATGTATCACAGTATTAGTATAGTCAAATCTTGAAGCTCTAGATTCGGTCCCACTGCGTGTCACTTTCGGCATGCATCTTCTACCAGATCCTCTGCTCCTCGCCTACCATCTCTTACATATCTTTTTTTTTTCTCTGTATGCATGTCTATATATATCTTCCTCTGCATAGAGAACGTAGAAGAATATGTGCAAAATATTTTTCATATTGTCGTTCTTGCTGATGCAATATATAGCGATGTTAAACACCTCCACAGTGCTAAAATAAACTAATGCCATTCAACTGGAATTATTATCGCTCTCCATCAAGTAAACACCTGGACGGGAGTTCAATTGCCAAGTTCTATCAATGTAAAGTTAATTTTGCAGATAAAGGAAATCTAAACATAAGCAATTTAGTGGTCAGATTTCTACAAGGCTAAAGATAGCCAGTGTTACAAATTCAGGTAAAGAGAAGAGTTGTAGATTAAAAACTACGCCAAAATTACCTTAATCTGCTAAAGTGAGTTTGATTCAGCATCCACAATGAATATTTAATTACTACCATTCTCATTGATCTTGAATGTACACCTGTCTTCGTCTTTTCTTTTTCTATAAAATTCAACTATATATAGGAAAAATATAAAAATATATAAAAAAAGGATAAAAAAATACTGGACATTCAGTATACACCACGCGGCAAAATGAGCAGTACCTGTATTTCAAGGGGTCAGCCTTGTCACACTCTGTCACAGTGAATCTCCCTGAGAAGTTGAAGATATGTGGAAAACATATAAAAAGTGGAAGAGAAACACCTTCGTTTCACATAGTTTAATATCTTTTTATAAAGAATTTTCTTTTTATTTTTTGAAAAGCCAATTTAAATAACGAAAACCTGTTGAATATCACTATATCCATAAAATATGTATATATATTTTAAAATTTCTTTATAAAAAGATATTAAACTCAGTGAAACGAAGACATTTCTCTTCCACTTTTTATATATGTTTTCCATATATTTTAAACCTATATATATATTAACGAGCACTCCATTGCTTACGACGACGAGGGTTCCAGTAGATCTAATCAACGGAACAACTTGCTTGTGAGGTTAACGTGCAAGACACACGTACCTCTTCACATACTTATCAGGGAGATTCACTGTGACAGAGTGTGACAAGGCTGGCCCCTTGAAATGCCGGTACTACTAATTTTTGCCAGCTGAGTGGATGGAGCACCGTGAAATAAAGTGTTTTCTCAAGGACCCAATGCGCCGCTGAGAGTCGAACTCACAATCTTTCGATTGTGAGCCAGATACCCAAACACTAATCCATGCACTTTCACACACACACACACACACACACACACACACACACACACACACATATATATATATATATATATATATATATATATATATATATATATATATATCCATGTAGGTATATGTATATATTAAATGAAGGTCATTTTAATACGCTGTAGTAAAGGCATACTCTTTTACTCTTTTACTTATTTCAGTCATGGACTGCGGCCATGCTGGAGCACCGCCTTTAGTCGAGCAAATCTTTGTAAGCCTAATACTTACTCCATCGTTCTCTTTTGCCAAACCGCTAAGTTACGTGGATGTAAACATGCCAGCATCGGTTGTCAAGCGATTTGGGGGGACAAACACAGACACACAAACACACATATAAATATACATATATACCACGGGATTCTTTCCGTTTCCGTCTACCAAATCCACTCACAAGGCTTTGGTCGGCCCGAGGCTATAGTAGAAGACACTTGCCCAAGGTGCCATGCAGTGGGACTGAACCCGGAACCATGTGGTTGGTAAGCAAGCTACTTACCACACAGCCACTCCTGCATGGATAGTAAAAGTAAATACATACAGCAAAAAACCGTTATCAACACAGTCATGGCCTAGTGGTTAATACATTTGCTTTGTAGTCATGATTTTCCATGTTCAATCCTATTGTGTGTCATTAAACTGACGAATTTTACTTATCTTTGCGCAAGTCTCGGGTCAACCAGTACCCAGTGAGGAGAAACGGGGTAGAAGAAACCTATGCAAATCCATCTGATTGACTATACTCATAACTTATAGGTCTATCACTGTCTTATATAATGTCATACTGATTCGGCTTTAGAATTACATTTAGGGCACATATATTCGTAAAATACTCAGATGCATTAAGTTAATGATTAGTTTGGTCGGTTGATTGAAAACATCTAATGCTTGACTTTGAAACCAAAAGATATTCCAGCAGCATATGATCAGTGATGACATTACAAGCATTGAATGACTAGTGGGGAGGGAGGTGTATAGGATTTGAAATATTATTTTTAATACAAAATACTTGCTCATCAGATGAAGGAACAATTGAATGCTATAGCTATAGAGTAATAGGAGCAAAAGGACTAAGGAGACGACTGCAATAGTGTTATGATCCTATGTGACCAATATTCTGCCTTTAATGTCTGCTTGTTACAGTTATAATGGCAGGCTTATACCATCTTCACCCATGCATCACTTCTCTGTGTCATCCCTGTCATGTCTAATTCTTAGGGCCCAATCCTCCATACACAGAGTTTCATAGTATCAACTCTCTGAAATAGCATCCTTGCCTATCCTTTGTCAACAAGTACTGACCTACAGATGTGGAGCCTGACAGTTTCATTAATCAGGAATACGTTTACTCCTTTTACTAACTCATAAAGTTTTAGATAGAATGAAACTTACTTGTATTCTTGTAACATATCATCTCTGCCAGTCTCTGATAATTAACACCTTACTTCATTTTGTTACACAACTGACCCATAACACTGCAATAATTATTAAACAAATGTGAGTCACTTGATAGTCACTAAACAGGCTAAAATACCTACTTAATCTACTTTAAATTACATCTTATATCATTAAAAATTAAAATTATATTGAATAATTTATGCCTTTCCTATGAAAGACATGTGATGGTCACAGTTGTAATATCGTAATCTGTTAGATTAGGATTGATTTGGTGCTAAACAATAACAGCAACAGAAATTATTAAAGAAAGTGTTTTCATACATTTCAAAAAATATATCGAATATTTCGTTTAATTTTTTTCTATTTTCATTAAGTATATAAAAGATAGCTAAGGAAAACTGATAAATTTATTAAAAGATTATGAGTGACATTTCACTATTGATTGAAAAAAAAAATGACTTGTAAATTGTTTAATTTATTCTTAGATGAAATAATTACTTTCTCATACAACAAAGGAAATTCTAATCTCATTACACTTTCTTTAATAACTTGAAGATGTGATCAACTTATTTATAAACATAAATTTCTAATAGTGATTGATTTTTTTTATTTAGATATGTGTATTAGAAAGCAAACCAGAATCTATAAATAGAAAATTGTTACACTGTCCATTATGTATGTAGCTGATGATATTAATCAAGTGGCAGTCTATATCTGGATCATCTATTCCATATTACATCTGTTCATCGATATATTAATAAAGATATCAGTACATAATTTGTAAAAGCATAATATGTGTTTACATAGTACCAGCTTTTCAGTTAGTGAAAACACTACAAAACAGTCTGAGAATAGATCTTCTAAAGGATACAAAAATAGAAATGATTACTGTTATAACACGGTATAACAGTCTGGTGTATTGTTTGCTTAAAGAGTATCTGGTTATGTGGTTGTATTTTAATTTAATTTTCTGTTGTTTAGTTGGATTGTGCTTGTGACCTTTAAAAACGTTTGCAATTTATGAAATCAATTTGGTTGATGTTCATTGCCATCATTGTTAAATCGACATCTGCAGGAAAAATGTTAGTGGGGTCAGTATTCTAAATAGTTGAGAGTCTGGAAAGGAAGTTCCAAGAATTGGAAGTAATAAACAATAATGAAAAGATGAGATAACTGTTCCATTCCCAGTTGTTTTCTGCCATAATCCTATAAAAGTAGTTAGTTCAGAGGAATAGAGGTATAGTAGAAGCAACATAGTATATACAGATAGAAGATACCATATGAGAAAGTCCAAGATTGTAGTATGAGTCTATACCAATAACTTTAGTGATTGGCCTTCAGCTCAAGATAGTCAAAAGTATTTATGTTCTACGTTGGTATATTTATTGAAACAATATGCATGGCATTTTGAAAAAATAAGAGAAAACTGTAACATGGTTGATTTAACTTAAAGGAAATATTTCTTCTTACAACAAAGCAAGATATAAAATCAAGAGTATACATCTATCTGTGACATGAACAAGGACAGCATTTTTGAAGATGTACCTAGTATTTAATAAATGCATCAACACAGTATACATTCCATATTTTATATTTTGGTATCTGCTTCTTACAGCACATTACATCATGCCAAGTTAGGTCCTGATTGTAATTTGTTTACCAAAAGTAGTGTTACTGCTTCATGGGTATACTGTTAAGGTAGGGTGTGCTGCATGTATGCATACATGACAAACATGAACATAATATATTATTAAAATATCTCTTGTACATATTTATATAAATTTCTAATGACTGCTGGTAGAGATGTACGAGATTACAATTGAGCATCAGTGTAACAAATATACAAAGCATTGAATAGTCAGGCTTGAGAAATGGGGAAGAGTTATCTGAGATTATGAAGAAAAATTTCTTCCATTTCTAGTTGGATTCAGCAAAAGAAAGCTGCACATTGTAAACAGTTAATTGCTTAATTACACACTGTTGTAGATTCTATGTGTGATTGTTTGTTGAGAGTGATGTGCCTTCAATGACATCTAACCTGGCATGCTTCTGGAGAGAGGTGAGAATCTGTGATCTGTGGTGAATTTCAACCTCTGTGGCTGTTTTGGGGTGGTCTTCATTTTAATACACTGGAAAGCACAAGGAATGATAGAACATTATAGATGAATTTCATAATATGGCATGATATCATTGCAAACTGATTGGTTGGTAATTAGGAGAAAATGCACGACTTGATTGAGATTTATGCCTGGTGTGGACCTTGCAATTGAAAAATGTGAGGTTCTACTCTAGGTCTCATTACAGTAGAATATTTTGTCAGGGATCGATGTAACACACATTGAATATATATATATATATATATATATATATATATATATATATATATATATATATATATATATATATATATATATATATCTTTTACTTGTTTTGGTCATTATACTGTGGTCATGCTAGAGCACAACCTTGAAGAAATTTTAGTTGAATAAATCGATCCCAGTCCTCATTTTTTATAAAGCCTGATATTTATTCTATCAGTCTCTTGGCTGAATTGCTAATAATAATAATAATAATAATAATAATAATAATAAAGGTCATGCCTATAACAATTGGTGCAGTTGAGATGTCTTTGTCTTCTTCAACCATATCCTTTGTTTAACCAAAGATTATCAGTAAAATTAAGCAGGCAGAAATTTTATGGAAGCTCTTAGGAGTAAGTGTTTCATAATTTTAGTTAAAAGACTTAGACTGTCACCTAGGAAGTTAATTCCAGCATACGAGGAGGAACAGATGGGTGCAATGGTATATACAGGGACTGGAGATACAAGCAAGGTTTAGTTGATGTGATAAAAGGAGGAGAGAGTGAAAGATGTGTTGAGAGGATGTAGTAATAGATGACTAACACTTAGTTTAGCAAAAGTAGTACAATAGAATAAGCTGAGTAAAAAATAGAAAGTGTCTCCGTGGAGTAGACGTTATAGACTGTGTCAGTAAGATTTCCTTGCCAATCTGTGAGATAACCTTCTTTTAAATGTAAACTAAGATGTTTGTATATGTAGCAGCAGTGGGTCTAATACATTATGTACATTTTACTTAAGAACTGTTGAACTTCAATTCATGAAAAATTATGTATTTTCTGGTCCTTGAAATAAAGGTTATAGTTTGGGATATGGTTTTAGCTACAGTCATAGCCAAACGTTTGGAACGTTTTTGCCCTTTTCTTTTTTTTTTTTGAAAAATTAAAATTTTTATGCCCTAGTACAATTTAATTCAAATATAACTTTGAACATTTAATATAAAAATTCTAATTTTCAAACCTATCTTCCAAACTTTTCACCATTACTGTATGATGTCTATACTTGATCACTAAGAATGATGACAAACAGGGATGTTTGTGAGCATTATATAGACAAACACTAACAAACTGTAGGTGGTATCTGGGAGTAATTGTGTAATATGGAAACTTAGATATGAGAAAAAAGCATAGCTGAATTAAGCCAATATTTAAAATGCCAAAGTGCACTTTAGTAGGGTTTTAATTCAGAATGTAAAGGAGATGCAGTTAAAATACCACAATGTACATTTTCTGGTTCTCTACTGATTCTGTTACCTGTGAAATAATTATATTGATGTTGGTTTCTACTATATGCTCAGTGCTTCAACTGAAAGACATTAATAATGTAGTGTATTTCCTAAAATTATAATCCAAAGTACAAGTCTAGATTTGAACCAATAACCTAGACATCCAGTGCTTTAGTCATATAATAATTATATCTCATATTATAAGTTTTCAAGTTGAAATTCCTGAATGAAGAAGCTAACATTCAATTCACTCTTGTTCTGGGTCTTCATATCCAGCTGTAGACGTTTTATTGTGTACCTGGGCACCATATTTCATTCTACCAGCTTCTGTTTGCCTACTTGAAGCTGTTAATTTGTTTTATTTTCTCCACGGGGGAAGGTACTAAAATACCTTACACCTTCAAAATTCTGCTGAAACAAACTTCCAAGACTAATGTTTGGAGGCTTTCACATTTTTGTGGATCATGTAAAGATTTAACAGTTTTACAAATAAATTAAAATATCATAGAAATACTATTCAGTTCTTTAAATAGAACTTAATGAATTAGTAAACTTCCAGCTACATTTCAACCAAAGAGCTTTGAACATAAAGTGTAAAGTTAGTTGTCTGTTTTACTTAACTAAAATATAATTAGAAAACTTGCCTTAGATTGTAACAAGAATTCCTATTTCTCTTATGTATTGCAGGACACTACTTACAAAATGAAACAGCTTGAGGTGTTTATATAAAAAGTAGGCAGGTGATTTTTGTAAACTATTTAAATTAGTTTCTATCTATCTAACATGATTTCTAAGCTGCCCAGCCAGTAATAACATTTTAATTTAGAATTCTGTGTTTCCTAAAATACATCTACAATCATATCTCAAATTTGGACATTTAAAATGTTCATTTATAGCAAAGTGGATGTTACTCTAATGAAATATTGGTATTGCCAAGTATTAATAACTTGAGAAAATTCATAAATACTTTGTATCAATAACAGATATCTGAATAGCTATAATTTGAAATTGCATCAAGGAACCTTTATCATTTATCTCATTTCTCTCTCTATATATAATTCCCAATATAGGCAATAGTATATATGTATATTTCTCCAATGTTTGTAGCCCTATAGCTACATTTGCCCTCTATCAAGAAACAGTGATTTCATATTTATCTTAGTAAAGGTATGGAGAGACTGCCAATAATTTGATTGAAAAGTTTTATTTTATGTATTTATTTTTTTCATATCACTATATTTTGTCTGGTTCATTATGGGAATTAGATACAAATCAGAAAAGTTGCTGTAGTGGTCACATGTTGAATTTAAATTTATTCTCACACTAACAAATTAATGACAAGCTGTATTTCATTTTGCTCAAGTTATATACAAACACAATAAATAGTGTTTTTGAGTGATAAATATTAATAGAAAATTTCAGAGTCGTGACCTTAAGATATTAACTGTCAGAACTTATTAAATGTTTAAATGTTTCAAGAAGGAATTTTCCAATTCTTTGCTATCTAACTAATCTACATTGTTATGTTTATAACTAGAATATTTGAAATTTGTCTAATCTGTTCAAATGATCTGAAGAAAATGTTATAACATTTGCAAGTTATCATAATTCTAATTTTCAGACCAACTGGGCAAAGACTATTAGAATAATATGAACTTAACTGTTTCGAAAAGCCTAATGTTTGGAAATTTAATTTTTTTCTATTCTTTCATTGTTCTTTTGTTGTTTTCTCAATAATATCCACAACTATGTTTAATGTACTGTAAAGACACATTAACATATAACAAATAGATATGTAAATCCTAGACTGAGGTAAGGAAAACAAAAGCTTATTACTTAAAAAAGTCAAAATTATACAAATAAAAACTGTTTGAGAATTCCTAAAACACTTGATATTATTGATATATTTACATCATTATGTTGATGTCCCAGTGAGCAAAGAGACTGCTGATAAGTCATTTAACAATATCACCATTTTAATGCCACAGACAAACAGGCACATACAGATATATATTAAGTCCTCCTCCTCCTCCTCCTCCTCCTCCTCCTCCTCCTCCTCATCATCATCATCATCATCATCATCATCATCATCATCATCATCATCATCATCATCATCATCATCATCATCATCATCATCATCATCATCATCATCATCATCATCATCATCATCATCATCATCATCATCATCATCATCATCATCATCATCATCATCATCATCATCATCATCATCATCATCATCATCATCATCATCATCATCATCATCATCATCATCATCATCATCATCATCATCATCATCATCATCATCATCATCATCATCATCATCATCATCATCATCATCATCATCATCATCATCATCATCATCATCATCATCATTCGCATCAATGCCATCATTGTTGTTGTCATCATCATTTTATATCCATTTTGCTATATTGTAATATGTTGGATATGTCTATCCCAATCCTTCATTGTGTGACACACATGATTAAGAGTAAAACCCACCGGTTAGTATTGCTGTATTACACATTTTTGTCTGAATTTTTTTATGATTGATGTCCTTGATATTGAAAAAATAAACAATTCAACAATTTTCTCTCCAAGAAAAATACAAGTTTATTGAGTGTTAATATGTTCAGTGCAGTGGATATAAAAATTGCTAAATATATTTTGGAAACTTCCTCACTTTGAAAGAGGATGAAAACTTCTCAATTACATTGCTGTTATTGGCAGGAACAACTGGAAACTGAGCACCTTCCATAGTTTATAGGGACAGAAAATTCTAAACATGGAGTGGTGAAATGCATCACAGTTGTAATCACTTTGAAGAAGATATTTAAAAGGTAATTATAGAGAAACAATTATGCATCTCCCTACTGATTCATTCATCAATGCTCCATCGAGTACAGTGACTGACTTGAAAATTATGGAAGGAAGATGACAGAAGATAACATTCTCAAGGAAGCTTGATATCAGATATATTATTTGGGGAGAAGAAGAATAGAAAAAATTTTCAGATGTTCTACAATATGAGGATCAGAGGAAAAAGGTGTTCAGGATTGTAAGACGGTTTGGTAGCAGGGAGAAATGCATCTGAAATGATGACTGTGCATCTGAAACAGTGGCATACACCATTACCATAATGCTGATACAAGAAACAGATATGGAATGTTTGGAGGTACTATTATGAAATACTAATGCATGGAACACAAAGGGACTACACCTTACTGACCTTGAATTGTTAGTCTCACCTTAAAGTGAGACTAACAATTCTAGTTGACCAATATTGTCAGCAAGTCTATGGTTTGCTTATGTGTTTAATATATCCATTCTATTATAGACACAAGGTCTGAAATTTTCAGGGAGGGGACTAGTCGATTATATCGACCCTTGTGTTTCATTGGTACTTAATTTATCAATCCCAAAAGGGTGAAAGGCAAAGTCAACCTTGTCAGAATTTGAATTCAGAATGTCGCAATGGGTTAAATACTGCTAAGCACTTCGTCCAGCACGCTAACGTTACTTATTTCTTTATTGCCCACAAGGGGCTAAACATAGAAGGGACAAACATGGACAAACAAAGGGATTAAGTTGATTACATCGACCCCAGTGTGTAACTGGTACTTAATTGATTGACCCCGAAAGATGAAAGGCAAAGTCAACCTCAGCGGAATTTGAACTCAGAACGTAATGGCAGATGAAATACCACTAAGCATTTTGGCCAGCATGCTAAAGTTTCTCCCAGCTCACTGCCTTCTTATGTGTCTAATATATACAAAACATATCTTTAGTTTTATCCTGCATATGCTGCTATAATTAAAATAATAATTAAAATAATTAAAGTATAATTATTTCTAATTAACTTTCAATACAAAATATGTTAATGCTAATTTAACTATTACTCCCTAAGTTATTAGAATCACTGATTAATTTAATTCCACAAACATGCCTGCATGGAGAAACTGATGTCAAATGATGATGATTATGATGTTGAAACATATGTGTTTTCATTCACTTTTGTTTATTAAAAGATCATTGATGTATTATATGTAGGATATTGTTCCAACAATTGTATCATCAAATAATCAAAACTACTAGAGAAAGAGGTTAGTTATTACAAGTAGATACCTAAAAAGCTTTCTGATACTCTTTAAAAGCAAGTAACATTTGAGAACAAAAGTGGAATTACATTTTCCTCTGGCAATCATCTTAAATATTTGCAATCATTCAGTACAAGCCTAGAAGTAGCTTCCATCTGTATTTTGTGAATTCCCTCTGGGGTGAGTCATTTGCAGCTGAATTGAATTATTTCCTTGTTTTATTCTATCAGTTTTCTGATAATTTTTTTCTCCATTGTTTACCCAAATACTTGTTTTCCTTTTTACAGTAATCATCTTTTACTACAAACAAATTTTTTTTACTACAAACAAATTTTTTCTCATCTTCATCATCATCATTAACATCACTTTACATCTGTTTTCCCTACTGGCACAAGTTGGACGAGTTGATACACACCAAGTCATTTACCATTGGGAGCTACAACAACCAAAGTTTAGATGCTTGTTTTTGCGACTTGGTTTGATTTTTGAAGCTGAATGCCCTTTCTAGCACTAATCAATTTACAGGGTGTATATTGTGCATTTTTCTTTTACGAGTTATTATGGACAGAAAGCCTTAAAATCTGGGATTAAGAAAGGACTGAAGACTGAGCAGATGAACTCCTACTTTCACAATAAATCTGTTGCTGAAGTTGTCCTCAATTCCTGCTTTATTTACTGCACTCTTGTGTGTGTCTTGCACGACTCTCACTTCATTTCTTCATTTCGTAGTGATCAACAAATTACAGTACATGGCATCCTATTAAAAGTTCTCTGTGAATCAACAAATACAAGGTATAATGGTTTACTCTAAGCTAATTATTTCTGCTGCAGTCTCCTTTAGAAAAATTACATTTTTGGTGCTTCTCTAGATTGTGAAGTCACATTGCATTTCATCAAAACTAACACCATTCCTCATCAATTGTGCTATCACTCTCTCTGTGATCATTATAATTTGATTTGACAATTTGATGTCTCAATACTTTCCCCTCTGTGAAGCATCTTCACTGCCCTTGTAGCAGTTTTCAATGATATTGCTATGTCAGTCATTGTGCATGACACCTTTCTGTACTAACAATCAACTGAGTGATGATCATGTATCTAGTTTCCCCAGATACTTTGGGCATCTCTCATGGGCCAGCAACTTTTCCTCCATTCATGGCCTTAATGGTATTATCTACCACACTCTTGTCAACATGAATTGCTAGTTTTTCTGTATGATGTAGTCCCACTTTGTACATGCATTCTCACTTTTAGCAGCCTCTAATAATACTTATATATTTATTTTGTGTCATCCACAGCAATGGCAAGCACACTGTCATTATTCCAGATTTACTTAGGTGGTGAGCTGGCAGAATCATTAACATGCCAGGCAGAAACCTCAGCAACATTTTGTCTGTCTTCACTTTCTGAGTTGAAATTCCATCAAGGTTAACTTTACCTTTCACCCTTTAAGGGTCAATAAAATAAGTAGCAGTTGAGTATTGGGATCAACATAACCAGCAAATAATAATCAGTAAATAATAATCATTACCCCTTCCTCGAAATTGCTGGCCTTGTGCCAAAATTTGAAATCATTATTTCTGATGCACTTCACCCTGATGACATCACTGTTCATTCTAACATACTATCTTGCAATCTCAAATACCTCTCATCTCTCATCCTCACATTGTAGCTCATGTTAAAATCTCTTCTGTTCTACTTCACTAGTTGATGTCTAGTTAACTTCCTATTGAGTTAATAATGTTCTCTACTACCACCTTCCTTCCATACTTTTCAAGTTTGTCTCTTAGCTTTTACAGGTCCATCACAACATGTCAGTCATCACAACATGTCATTCTATCACAACATGTCATTCTATCACCACATCATCTTCAATGTAGCTGAGAACCTTGCACTAGTCAGACAACTGGTCTGTATACCTTGGTAGATTATCACATACCGATTAAAGTTAAAATAATATTTAAAAGCATGTTCTGCAAGCTAATTAATTTTACTGGACTTTAAAAAATATCTATCATTATTCTCAAATAATATTTAATTTCCAGTCAGTAATATTATGCGAATACATAAGTACCTTTAATTAACATATAAATTAAATGAATTTAAACTTTCTATTGTTTCTACAGACAAATATTACTCAAACATATTTTTCTTGCAATATCTTTGCTTAATTCTAGTTTATCAGCATATTTCTGCATATAGTAAGTATTTCTAATTTAGGTGCATGGTTAGACATTTGACAGAAAGAAGTTCATTTAAATTAATCCCACTATTTAATTGGTACTCTAGTTTATCAACTACAGATATTGACCTGAGTAGGACTTCAATTCAGAATAAATGAATGCTGAAATAAATACTACAAGCCATGTTTTTCAGGTGTTCTATTCTGCCAACCTTATGCCTTTTTCTGCACCCTATAAAGAAACACAAAATATATACCTTGACTGAGAGAAAATTATGGTCACCTAATAATAGGTGAAATAGTTTTCGTCATTTCTAATTTAATTACAAATATTCGATTTTAGTGAATTTTTGTTCTGAGAAAAATTTTCTCAAAAATATTGTCAGTATCTTTGTTTTAAAGAAGTTAATACTCTTATATACAATTTCTACTTTTTTAACTTTTATTCAAATAACCACAATTCTTTCTTTTGGCCACTTGATTATTATTCACTGATTAAATAGAATAAAAAAGAAATGCAATGCAAGTAGAATGTAAAAATCACTGCCAGACACAAAATTTAGCATATTCAAAGAATAATAGTGATTAGACTTAGCTTCTTTTTTTTTTATTATTTTCCCTTTCACTTTTTGCGTGATTAAGCACAGTTAAATGTTTAGGGGAACATAATTTAGTAATGACTCTAAAGATTTCTTTCTTTTTTCAATTTTGATAATTTTTCTCTTTAATTTGAACGCCCCTAATTTATGATAAAAATGTTAAATGGTATATTTGCAGAACTCAAAGTAAATATTATTAGCTCCCTTCAAGAAAAAAATGTTGTATAGATTAATGAATATATTATGCCTGTAATGAATCAATTGATTTAGGTGAATGTTTTATTAATACTGAAAATAGAATACATTTCCTTCGTTTTCCCAGAGAAATATTTGAAATGATGGAACTTTTCAACTCATTGCCTAAGCAAATGAAGTCAACAAGAAAGAAAGAAAGAAAGAAAGAAAGAAAGAAAGAAAGAAAGAAAGAAAGAAAGAAAGAAAGAAAGAAAGAAAGAAAGAAAGAAAGAAAGAAAGAAAGAAAGAACGAAAGAAAGAAAGAAAGAAAGAAAGAAAGAAAGTGTTCACTTCCAAAACAAATAGTTTACTATCTTAAATTTTCTCTATTCATATGTACCTGTTCATAAATTTAGGCTGCTGTAAATTTCTCTCATTTTTATCTTTTATGTATACTACCTACTATATGCTTTCTGACTCATCCATCACTCACAATTGAATATTATTTGGTAGCTGCTGGCACCATCTCTTTACATCTATTTGTGGTGTCAATGTGGCTGTGAGCAAACATTGATGTCTTCTCAAATTTTGTACCCTTGATCTGGTGGTATCATGAAGATTTGATCACTGGAAACTGAGAAGAGAAGACTGCATCGTAGTACTTTGAATAATAATTTATTTTATCAATGGAGGATAAAAGATAAAGTTTGATTTCAGTGGGATATGAACTCAAAATATAAAGGACTGAAATAAAGATTTCAATGGCATTTTGTCATATGCCCTATCAATTCCACTAATCCACTATCCTTTGAAGAATGAAATGCAAAGGAAGTCAGTATTATGGAACCAATGTCATGAATTGACAAGCAAATTATTTATTGGGAACTCAGCTCTTGATTTGCCAGACTCGCTTTGGTCATGAGTGACTATGGCATTGCACCTACAAAGTTTCCCTCCAAGACACAAGTCCAGTCAAGATTGTTTATGAAAGACCAGCAGTCACCTATGAATACCAACTTGGTACCAGTGACATCGCAACTCCTTTCTACTGCTCAGTGAACTGGAGCAACATGAAATAATGTGTCTTGTCCAAGGACACAACACACTGCCTGGTCTGAGAATTGAACTTGCAACTTTATGATCATGAGCCAAACACTCTAAGCACTGAGCCATATGCTTTCAAGCCCTCATATAAAAGAGATATTAATTCCACTAATAATGCAATCCAATATTCACTGTGCTCAAGAAAAAGAGCAGATGGTCATGGTGGAAAATACTTGATTACCCGTCTATTGAATTAAAGTTGATTTTGGGCTAAACAACAACAGACAAAAAAAAACATATATTAAAATACGAAAACAGAATGTTGATGATGTAGATTACATGAATGAATAATTGGCCAATGCCATTCAGAAATGATGCTTAGTAGAGAAAGATATAAATAGGAAAAAGAAGGTGAATGTAATTATATAATAACTTAAAATACAGTAAGCTAGAGAACAAGTGGTATGAAAGGGTTATTAGAGAAAAGTTTGGTATAACACAACTTCAAGATAATAAACATGAAGTTTTTAAACAAATGTTTTGCTTTTATTGTTGTTGATTGTAATGATTCTCCAAGGAAAAATACAACAGTGATCAGATATTCATGTTTGAATCTGCCTGAATGTATTAAGAATGAACAGACAGGTTACTGTTTGGATCCTCACTCTTCTGCATGCATCTTATGTATAAAACTTGTGATAATGTATGACCAAAATTATTCGAAATCAAGTTTGTAAACACATAAATCAGTGAAATGCGAAAAGAAACATAAAATAATATTAGATGGAGAATCTGTGCAGTTTATTAACATTTTGTTTAAGAACATAAACCTGACTTTGCATAAACACTGTGAAGAAGCTTGCACAGACTATACATTTAAGCACACAGACTGAATGTGCATGGCCACCTTTCTCCTTTCTAATGAAATTAGCTTGAAGGCATTATTTTCCAAACAAAATTTCATTGCACATAAGGCTTCCCTAAGGACCCTCCTGGAATTGTTTGTTTATTATGTCTGTATTAATTATTACTGATTTCATATCCCTATCTCTTTCCTACTATTACCTCTTTATCCATCATGTTGTTCAGTTGTTTTCTATTCAAATTTTTACTATGTTCCTTTATATGCTTTCACCACTCAACTCTTTCCAAATCTAGTTCTTTCAAGTTCTTCAAAATGATTTGCAATTCCTTCCGGTTACCTGGTTTACAGTCATTCTACCACTTTTGTAGCCTGTGCAAAGAATGCTTTCCAATGACCAGCTCACTGTAGAACAGCTTCTTTGGAATCCTATTATTTTCATACATTATATAATGATTGTCTCATCTTGACACATGATAGCCCTCTAACATTCAGCCTTGTTGCTCTGATTTACTTTGATCCTTGCATGTGTGTGGATATGACTTTTCATGCCATGCATCTTTCACCATAAAACTTTATAAAATACAAAATAGATCAAGAAATGAAATGATAGTGAGACATCTGTATATCATTGGATTTAAGTGACAGAAGCTTGCATGACACATTTGCACACCCCTTTTTTCCATAGTAGGTTCCAATAACAAGTATTGCAAGATGAATGCACTATTTCAATTATGTGTGTGTATGTGTTATGTAGAAGAGCTTATTTCCATACTGTTTTGTCAAAAACAACTAGACCTTTCTCTACTGCATTTATTTAACCCATAGATGAATCCTTGAAAGGTACTACCATTCCAGGTGAGATTGGACCCGGCAGTAATGGCAATTAAGGGGTGACTTCACACTCCCTACATCTCCTGAACTTCAGAACGAGAGTCACATCAGTGGATTCAGTTAAATGTCACACCCAGGACAAAAATATATACCATACATACATATATAGATGCATACTCACACATACACACACACACACATGCATGCGCGCGCGCACACACACATAAATATGTATGTGTTTGAGTGTTTTTATATGTGTAACTATGAATGAATGTATGCATGAATATATATCCTATTAATGTAAGTTTGTAGAGTTCTATTAATTCATTTTAGGAGTAACATATAATTCCAGCAAAAAATCTTAGCAGTATCTAATGGTAGAAAATCATTTTTATCAAATTTTCTTAGTCTTAGAATAAAGAGGGTAAAAAGCAACAAAATTATCCAAATAGATCAATATATGTTAAAACTGTATTTGAAAATTCACTTATTTTTGCACTAATTACACTAAATCTTTTGTAGCAATATAGCAACCAAACATCTTATTCTCCTAAAGATGATTTATTTACCACCAATAGTGTGCAATTAACAGACTATAATAAAAAGCTAACCAGGAGATTGATAGTCAAGCCCTGTCAAGATTTTGTATTTGAATGTATATTAGAAAGGACAAAAACTGTCCATACCAAATTATAGGTTTGGTAATGAAATTATTAGACAACAATTTATGGGTTTTTTGCTTTTTGTTGCTCTTTACTTGCTTCAGTCATTGGACTGCAGTCATACTAGAGCATGGCCTTGAAGGGTTTTAGTCAAACAAATACATCCTAGTATTTAATTTTTAACATCTGGTGCTTGTTCTACCAGACACTTTTGCATATATATATATATATGTGTGTGTGTGTATATATATATATATATATATATATATATATATATATATATATATATATATATATATAGCTATAGATATATATCTGCTTGCATGTCTTTGTGTCTGTTTGCCCCACTCCCCATTAATACTGATTGACAACTAGTATTGGTGTGTTTACATCCCCTTAACTTAGCAGTTCAGCAAAAGAGACTGATAAAATAAGTACTAGGCATAAAAATAAGTCCTGGGGTGGATCTGTTTGACTAAAATCCCTCCAAGTGGTGCTCAAGTATGGCCACAGTCAAATAACTGAACCAAGAACAAAAAAAATGAATAAAAGAATGATTTCAATCAAATATCGTTGCAGTGGTGACAGTCTGTTGAACTCAAACTTATCTATCAGTATGTGAGAGTGTATGAGAGAGAGAGGAGGGGATTGTATGCTTCAAGATGAATGTGCACTTTATGAAATTAATAGACATTGCCAAAGGACAATTTCAATCCTGTTTTTATGAATAGGTGCACTGTTTTTGGTTAGGATTTGCTAAGAAATTGCATGTTTGTTTCCAGACAAAGAGATAAACATCAACACTTTTATATGTGTGTGCATATTCAGAAAGAAAAGGGTGAATGAGTACCAAGTAGGCATAGTTGGTTGACAATTGATTAAGTCCATATTAAATGTCTACCAACAGCCTAGGGGTCATGCTTCAGAATCTCATCCTGTCTTGGATTAACCTAGAAGCATTTTGTTGAAAACCACTTTTTGAAACATGATCAGATTGGACAAAATGGTGCTATGGTGGCCTCTTAACAGCGAGGTGAGTTGCTGTATTTATATATGATTATATTTGCTAACCTGTCCTATATATTGCATTAAGCTCTTTCATTGATCATTATACTTATGTTCATTACTTCATGTCTTCTAATGCCTTTTGTATGGTAAATATATTTTATGTATGATCTCTTGTAATCAAGAAAGAAATTTCTTTTGCTCATTATCCAGAAGAGTAGGCCTTTGGATTCTCTGCATTATATTGTTCCTCTAAATAATGTTTGTCATATCTTTCAGTGCCATTTTTTAAAAATAGGGCAAGGTTTAGAATGTTATAAATATCTCTGCTTGTATATAAATAAAATATTACGAATGCGATAGTTAAACATTTTAAGTAAGTCTGGATACAAGTTGAACTACCGCTTCTTTCATTCGGCATAAAAAGATTTTACTTTCACATTTTAATAAATTGCAACATTCTATAACAACTGATTCTATACTGACACAAAATTCAGATATTTAATAGGTGAAATAATATATGACATTTGTTGCTTTCTCAAGAGAGTTAACATTATAAATGAGAAAATATTTTAGACCAGATATTGAAATCAGCATATAGCATTTTTTTTTTTTTGAAAGACTAACTCTTGTATAACAGTAGTAATGTTTCTAAATATTACTAATTTATTAGCTTTGAAGCAAGAATTGTGTTAAATATGTTGCAATAATATTTTTCCATGAAGAAGTTTAGGTTAATGTGTTACTCAGGTGCTAATAAAAATGTAACACAAAAGTATACTGTAAAACACATTTGTACAATTGCTATCAGCATAGCACAGTTAGCTAACATATTTAACAGTGCAATATGGAATATTTGTAATGCTTTATAAGGTAACTAGATGGTAGACATTGTATTATGCTTTCATGATATATAACATATTGGCCAATAATCATTTATACTTTATATAGTATCACAAATGTAAAATGTATTAGTATTCTGCATCATGCCGTAGTCCTAATTCTCTTTATCTACTAGTTTCACAATCTTGTATTCTTTCTTTTAAGAAAAGTATGTAAATCAAACATTTTAACAATCGTGACTAAACGTTTTTCTTTCTTATTGTAATATCTTCAGGAAAGAAACTGAATGGAATAATGTCCATTTTGTTTCTAATACAGACTAAATACACTTCCTAATTTTTGTGATTTTTGTGTTTTATGTTGAAATAGCTTTTCTCCCCATGAATCTCATTTATCTATATGTATCTTCTTCCTTTTCACATCTCCCTCACTCTATGTGCTCCTATGACTTCCATATATTTCTTCCTTTTTTTTTATATACATATTTTATAATTGTTTTTTTTATCCTACTTCACATAATGTCATGATCACGAATCATTAACAATCTAAGTTCCTATTGTTCCTTCTTGCATATGTAGCAAGGAAAATTACTTAGTTACTATCTTTCTTCCTTGGTCATTGTATACAATGTATCTTGTTATGTAATTTATTTATTTTCTCTGTATTCAATGATGACTATAATTAGGAAAAGTACTTGAAAAATAATGTTACTGTTCAACTTTTAACTCATCAATATTTTTTCCTTTCTTTACTCTTCATATTATTATCATCGTCGTCGTCGTCGTTGTCGTCGTCATCATCATCATCATCATCATAATCATTATTAGCATTATTATCATTATTATGGCCAATGAGGTAAATCTGAGGCGTGGTTACTGCTAGTTGAAAAATTATTATTATTATTATTATTATTATTACTATTATTATTAAGGTGGTGAGTTGGTACAATCGTTATCTCACTGGGCAAAATGCTTAGCATTTAGTCCGTCATTACATTCTAAGTTCAAATTCTGCCAAGGTTGACTTTGCCAGTCATCTTTTCAGGGTTGATAAAATAAGTTTCAGTTGAACAGTGAACTTAGCTCCTTGCCCCTAAATTGCTGGCCTTGTGCAAAACTTTGAGACCATTATGATTATTATTATTGAATGGGACAGCAATGCATGCCATCAAAGTGACGCTAGGGTACACCTTTTATACCAAGTCAAAACATGTACATGATAACACTTCCAATCAGTTAAGATCAGAAGCCATGAGAGCCAGTGCCTGGTACAGCATCTATTATTATTATTATTATTATTATTATTATTCAGTAGTTTTATTTTTATAACGTGCTTTCACTTCACTACCGAGCGCAGCTCTGTGCGCCTTGGGTATGTGCTGTGGTTTGCTGTGGTGCTCTTATGTTTACTGTATTGAAAGTGTTTTGCGTAGAATGTGTGCAGTACCCAGTAGTGCAATTTTCTGTATGTTATATATATTTGTAAGTCCTGGTGTTTTTGTTATGTATTTGTCTGAATATTTTTTTATTATACCTAAGGCACCTACTATGATAGGAATTGTTTCTGTTTTTAGATTCCACATTCGAGTTATCTCTATTTCCAGGTCTTTGTATTTTGAAAGTTTTTCCATTTCTTTTAGAGAAACGTTGTCATCTGCTGGTATTGAAACATCAATTAGAAGGCATTTTTTTCCTTCATGATCTTTGACAACTATATCTGGTCTATTTGCCTTAATTTCTCTATCTGTGTGTATTGGCATATCCCAGAGTATGGTTGCTTTCTCGTTTTCTGTGACCTTTTCTGGCGTGTGTTTATACCATCTTTTTTCTGTTGCTATTCCATAATGTTGGCATAGCTTCCAGTGTATATAGGTCCCAGCTCTGTCGTGTCTGTGAATATATTCCTTCTTAGCCAGGACTGGGCAGCCAGAGATAATATGATTTATTGTTTCTTGTCGATCTCCACATATTCTACAGTTACTTGTTATATTTCTTTTCATTATGTGTTTTTGGTAATTTCTGGTGGGGAGGCTTTGGTCTTGTGCAGCAATTCAAAATCCTTCAGTCTCTGCTTTGAGTCTTGAGCTTCTCAGCCATTGCTGGGATTTTTCTCTGTTTATTTCTTTCGCATTTAGTTTAGCCCAGTATTTACCATGTAGGGGCTTTTCTTGCCATCGTTTTATCATGGTCCGTTGCTGTTCTAGTTTTAGTTTGGATTTCATTTGTTTTATAGCTTTTGTTGTTTCTTCTTCTTCTTCTTCGTATTTGTTAGGTAGATTGATTTCTTGTTTGTATTTGTCAGCTTCCTTAAATACTGAAAACAGTTTTTTGTTTTGCTCGTGTTTTGTGGCTATTTGTATTAGTTTCCCTTGCTTCTGGAGTAGGTATTTTTGCAGTCCTATGGTGGTTATTTTATAATAGTTTTCTAGCTGTATAAGACCCCTGCCACCTTCTGTGCGTTGTATATATAGCCTTTCTATGTCAGATTTTGGGTGGTGCATCCTATATCCTGTCATTATTTTTCTTGTTTTCTTGTCTATTTTACATAGTTCGTTTAGTGTCCAGTTAAGGATGTTGTAGCTGTAGCTTATAACTGGGACAGCTAAAGTGTTGATACCCATTATCTTGTTTTTAGCATTGAGCTCTGTTTTTAGTAGTGATCTAACTCGTCTATAGTACTCTTTCTTTATTTTTTCTTTCATTTGTGTATGTTGTATCCTATCTAGTTCATTGACTCCTAAATACTTATATGGTTGGCTTTCGTCTAGTTCTCTTATTTCATTGGCTTTATCTAATGTTATATTGCTACTTTTAACTAATTTTCCTCTTTTCAGGGTTGCTTTGGCACATTTTTCTAATCCGAATTTCATTTCTATTTCCTTGGTAAAGCCATGTACTGTCTGTAGTAGTGTTTCTAGCTCTTTGTCGTTTTTTGCATATAATTTTAGGTCATCCATATATAGAAGGTCGCTGACTGTTTTTCCATAGCATTTGTAACCGCATCCAGTTCTATTTAGCAATTCTGTTAAAGGTGTGAGTGCCAGGCAGAACAGGAGTGGAGAGAGCGTGTCTCCCTGGAATATTCCTCTTCTAATGGGGATGGCTTTCGTTTTCACAAGTCCCTCTTTTGTTTGGAGCTGTAGCACTGTCTGCCATTTGTTCATTGAGTGCTCTATGTATTTTATGATAATTGGTGCCACCTTGTTTATGGCTAGTGTTTCCAGAATCCACGTGTGGGGAACACTGTCGAAAGCCTTTTGGTAGTCCACCCAGGCCATACTGAGGCCTTTCTTCTTTCTGCGGCTGTCTTCAGTTATGGCTTTATTGATCAATAATTGATCTTTACAGCCGTATGAGCCCTTGCAGCATCCCTTCTGCTCTTCTGGAAACAGGTTGTTATTTTCCAGGTGTTTACTCACTCTCTGCGATATTATTGCAGTAAAGGCTTTGTAGATCGTAGGGAGACAGGTTATAGGTCTATAGTTTTGTGGTTTCTCCGTTTCCGTGGATTTGGGGATTAAGATGGTTTTCCCTTTCGTGAGCCATTCAGACATTGTTTCTGGATCTGCTATTATGTTGTTAAAGTTTTCTGCCAGCTTTTTATGCATTGCTGGCAGGTGTTTTAACCAGAAATTGGGGATCTTGTCGTGTCCAGGTGCTTTCCAGTTGCTTAGTCTCTGCAGTGTCTGGGTGACCTCTTCAGTTGTTATAGGGGCCCAGAGTTGCTCAGGTGCTAAGTTCGTTGTTTTAATGGTCCTTTTTTGGGGTTGTTGCTTCACCGACCATATTTGTTTCCAGAATTTCTCTAGTTCTTCTGCTGTTGGTGCTGAAGTAATGTCTATTTTATTTTTACCCAGTTCTTGGTAGAGTTTTTTGGGGTTGGATTTGAACTGTTTGTTTTGTTCAAAGAAACGTTGGCGTTTCTCATACCGGCGGATCCTCTGTGCTTTGGCAAGGATGTCTTGCTTTAGTTTTTCTTTTGCCTCAGGTAAGTCTTTTTCTGTAATGCTGTATTTGTACAGTATTTTTGTTTTCTTCTTGTTACTTAGTAGTGTTGATTGTTTACTAATTTCGTTGAGAATCGATAAATCTTTTCTCTTTTTTTTAATTTTGTTCTGGATGTTATTTATCCACAAGGTCTGTTTGGGTGGTAGAACTCCTGTTCGGATGGGTTTGAGTGAGTATCCTGCTTCTTTTGTGGCTGCAGTGGCTGCCGCATATATCATGTCATTTAGCTCAGTGATATTGCCTGTTGTTTCTGTGGTTGTTAGTTCCGTGACGGCCAGGTTTATGCTATTTATTATTGATGTTGTTTTATTGTCTATTTTGATTTTTGGGAGATATAATCTGTGGTCCATTCTAAGATCTGTGGTTTTCAGTTCTTCGGTTATTTTCATTTTCATAGTATCGTAATTATTAGGTTTCCCTTCGTTATTTCCAGGCTTTATATTTGTTTTGCCTTCCTTTTCATTCATATGTTTGTCTGTGGTGTTCTGGATTGGTGCTTTTTGTACACTATTAAACATCTCTACGGTCTGGGTTTGTTGTTTTTTGTTTACTTCGTTTTTGCCGGGCATGTTACGTTTGTCCTCGTGTTTTGCTATCTCAGTGTTTATATTATTATTTGGCATTGCTGTGTGACTACTATCTAGATTTTCCTGATGTATTTTTTCTTTCAATTGTTCTATTTCTATTTCTGATATTTTTTTTGCTTTTAGAATATATCTTCTTATGTTAGCTAGTTTGTTAGGGTTCATTGTTTTATCGAGGTCTATATTTACATTATTTTTCTTCCATGTTTTATATGTATGTGTTGTTGCGTTTTCGTTTTTTGGGTAGAGTACTGCTGTGAAATAGGCGTGTAGGATCGAAATGTGTTCCTCACGTGTCCATTTATGCCGTTTTGGTTTTGTTTGCGGGACATGAGGAACAACGTCTGGCCCTTTATTTTGACGGTCGTCGTTTTCGTAGGGTACCGGTTCGTTTATTTCTGTTGTCAGATTGTTTTGCACGTTCATATCTTCGTATTTTTTTCTTAACAAGCTTACAGTACGTACTTCTCGGTTGTTATTCTTGGGTGAAATAATACCGGTGTTATTTAATATGTTTGTAATTTTTTTGTACATGGTGTTTTGGGGTTCGGAGATGGTCTGATTTTGATGTAACACGTGTGTTTACGATCGCTGTGCGGGTAGTGGAGGTATCAAGTTAAAATACATCATTATATTTGTAAAAATAGAGATAAATTTCAATGAGTTTTACTTACTCGGATATAGTCCAACCCTTTGTCAGCTATTTTTTGTATATGGTGTTTGGGTTTGGGGATGGTCTGTATTTTGATGTAACACGTGTGTTTACGATCGCTGTTCGGGTAGTGGAGGTATCAAGTTAAAATACATCATTATATTTGGGAAAATAGGAATAAATTTCAATGAGTATTACTTACTCGGGTATAGTCCAACCCTTTGTCAGCTATATTTGGGCTCCATGCGATGTCTTTATTTCCGATGTTTTTGGATAAGTTTCGGAGCAGTGATTTATCGTACTCACATGTTAAACTTCCCCGGTGTTATTCTGTTAAACTTCCCCGTTGTTGTTGTTATTGTTATTATTATTATTATTATTATTATTGTTGTTGTTGTTGTTGTTGTTGTTGTTGTTGCTGCTGCTGCTGCTGCTGCTGCTGCTGCTGTTGTTGTTGTTGTTGTTGTTGTTGTTGTTGTTGTTGTTGTTGTTGTTGTTGTTGTTGTTGTTGTTGTTGTTGTTGTTGTTGTTGTTGTTGTTGTTGTTGTTGTTGTTGTTGTTGTTGTTGTTGTTGTTGTTGTTGTTGTTGTTGTTGTTGTTGTTGTTGTTGTTGTTGTTGTTGTTGTTGTTGTTAAGGAGCAAGCTGGCAGAATTGTTAGCATATCAGGTGAAATGCTTTGTGGTATTTCGTCTGCCACTATGTTCTGGGTTCAAATTCAGCTTAGGTCAACTTTGTCTTTCAGCTTTTCGAAGTCAATAAATTAAGTACCAGTGAAACACAGGGGTCAATGTAATCAATTATTCTCCTTTCCCAAATTTCAGGAACAGAAAGGATTTTTATCATTATTATCCTTATTATTAAGGGGGCAAGCTGACAGAATCATTAGTATGCTGGACAAAATGCTTATCAGTATTTCTTCCTGTATCAGCACCTTACATTCTGCTTTACATTCTGCTACTAAGATCTGATTTGGCTTTCATCGTTTTGCAGCTGTTAAAATAAGTACTGGTCCAGTACTGTGGTTGATATAATTGACTAAGCACCTCTCAATAAAACTTCAGGCCTTGAACCAACATTTGAAACTATTTTCAGTAGGATTTATAGTTTTGACAGTTCCATGCTAGTTTTTGCTTGTACACCAGGTATACTACCATGTTCCTAAGGTATATGCAACATTATGCTATGTGTAGAACCACATTACTGTTCAACATCATTTTTATTTTGCTATGGGCATTGTCTAGTTAACTCAGATACTATTTTACAGTTTCTTTTGTTGTTGAACGTGCACAATGTGAATTGTTTTTATGTTGTTAGTTGATACATATGTTTCACATGTGTTTTGTGATTAGTGCTATATGTTTCAGATGGTGAGTGTGGATAGCATGCATATATAGTTTGTGTTGTATTATTGAGTTGCAGGTGTAGATTGTGAGTTGTGTGAATTGCATTAGAATAAATGTTGAGTGCAAAGAATATGAGGTTTAAGTTGTGCTATTGTACTGAAAGTTTTTGTCATAGGATGTGGGATGAATCATGCAAATCTGCTTTTGTGACTGTATATAATATTGCAAGACTTAGTATAGCTTCTACAGCATTGTTCATATATTTAATCATGCCTATACTCCACTTGCTATTGGTGCTTGCTTTGAATTTCAAACTCTACATTAAGTTTATTTCAGCTTCAAGGGCCATACATTTTAATAGTTTTTCTACTTCAATTCCAACGATGTTTTAGTTTGAGTGGATCACAGTGTCTATTACTTTGCATGTATTTTCATTTCATTCCTAAACTATTGTAACTGGATTTCTTTGTCATTGTGGTAAAGGAACTGCAGATGATTGTAGCTAGGTTGATATTATGTACCATGTTTCCTACATTATTTTATCACTTCTTTGTTTATGCTTCAAAGTAGTAGCATATTCTACTGGACATAAATGCTGAATCATTTGTGTCCACATATATTCAGGTTTAATACGAACAAGAAGTGATGTGATCAAACATCTCATTGTACTGGTTGCACATTCTTCACTTGAGGTTGGATGTTATTTCTCCTTTATATTTTTTTATAGCTACCTGAAGGGTGAAACATAGCTGTTAGTGCTTCAAAGCTTCTATTCTAAGCTGTTCACATTGTGTACCTGGTACACCAATATGTACATTGCATTAGTGGTTTACTACCACCAAACTTAGTGCCCTGTCTTAAATAACATCTCTTCAAACAAAATTATGGAAGGAACAAGTTCTGATGGGCAGGTAAAGAATCATCTGCTATTAAATGTCCACACCAAGAGGGCCTCCTCTTTCATGGATGATGATACATTGGCGTGTGTTGTCAGTGACATATCTACAGAGATTCCTACTTGACATGGGTGAACAGATGTATTCACACTGCATGGGACTTATTTTTACAACTTGTTTCCTACCTGAAGTCTTGTCTCAAATGAAGATCAAAGCATCAAAGCAGGATGTTGGACATACAGAATGTCACCAGGGGCTTACTGTACCCTGCCAACTGAACAATATGACCCGTAGAAAGTCAACATTAGTTTTTATAGAGGATTAGCATAAGATATAATACTGATTGGGGAATACTTTTGGAAGTCAATGAAGACAATTGGAGTAGATGCTTCCAGAGGACTTTCAGGTTGGGAAATATGAACAATTTCCAAAAGTCCTCGCGCTGCAAGTACTACAGTGTGTGTGGGGGGGTCCCTGTTTGAGATAAACTCTACAGATCACATGTTGGCACTGACAACTAACCATGTGCAGGGTAACAAAAACATCCAGCATGTATATTTCAATGTTCCTGCTAATTTATGTCAACCACCAGTAATCACATTACCAAGATAGTTCTGGATATCTGTCAAGGCTATCATTAATATTGACCCACTGCCTTCATTTTGTAAGGGAGAGTGAGTTAATTTTTCATTGATGGCCATTACAAGAGAAGTTGTACAATGGATATTACAGAAAGGTATGAGGGAAAGTTCTTCCACTCAGGCTAAACTCTTACTAGTGTCTTCAAACACTACTTCAAGAGGAAGATAAGGGTAAAGAGAGAAGGCCTGCCATCCAAGTAAATTGTATGAAAAGTGGTTGAAAGTACTGAAATCGACATGACTAAATGGATTGAAATTGTTTACTTACATGCTGACAACATAATCTTGTAGATTTCATTTAAATATTGTATGTTGGGGTAATTAAAAGTTTTGTGCTGACTGTCTCAAATTACCTTACATATTATGTCCCTCATTTTGACATTACTTTCTTGTTACTGTTATCCATTGCTATTGATATTTAGTACTACATATTTGTTATTGTCATTGTTTTATTGTCAGTTTCCTTTTTTTCTCTATGTATATCACACCATTTATATATATATATAAATATACACACACACACACACACACACAAACACACACACACAACACACACGTGCGCACACACACACAAATGCACACACACACAAGCACACACACACACAATGCATTTTTATTATTTTTTTTGTTTGTTTTGCATTTCGCCTTTGTACTATCACCCAAAATCTGGACACTAGTGGCTAATGAAAGCAATTATTATTATTACATGCATTGTAATATTTTCTTGATAAAACTTCTAATTTTTTTTTTTTACTATTTATTTTTCTTTTATATTCCAGATCAGTAACATAAGTAATTAGTATTTCAAAAATCAAAGGAAATAAAGTGTATAATTTCCCATCAAAGCAAATGTTTTCAGATAACTTCTGCAACCCACATGTTAACCTTACAGAAAGAGGAAACAGAAAATAAATGCATAAGAAATGTACAGAAAAAAGTAAAAATAAAACTAAAACTTACCAATATTACAAATCAAAATTGCAAATATGATTGCAAAGAAGAGTTAGCGAGATATGCGTTGGGCAATATAAAGTAAATAAATAAATAAATAAACAGAAAGATAAATATCAGAAAGTAAAACAAATATGATATGGAAGATAAGCTAAGTGAAGAGAAGTATCAGTTAACAATATAATGCATACTTATATAAAAATGAAACCTATAGACTTACAAGAGCAAAATACCTATGCAGTAGTTATGTTGGAGAAATTTTGCAGACACCAAAGAAAAAGGAAAAAAGAAAAAAAATGTGAAGCATGTAACAATCATAATTCCTTAATCAGCAGTGGAAAATAATTGGTTCGGGGAAAATTGTGCAGTAAAACTAGAATATAAAAAAATAGAAAGAAGCTAAAAAAAATCTATAATGGATAACTATAAAGAAAATATATGTCTGACAATAATCGCATGATATCTGACAGCTTCTCTTTTACTAGCTACTGCACGAAGATAGGTGTGAGAATCATTCGAAGTAAAAAAGGTAAATAAATAACACCAAATGTTTCAATCGTTTAGTATTTTTTTTTTTTTTTATGTAGATGATATGGTATTTTCTGTATAGATAATAAAATGATCGTTTTACAACCATACATAAGAGTAATAATTTCTAACAGAGGCATGAAATAGGTTACAAATTTCTGTGGGAGAAACCAGTCAGTCATAGCATACTTAAATATATTAGCCCAAGTACCTGACTGGTATTTGAAATAATCGATCATGAATGAATAAAGTAGGTATTTGGAAATGTATGAAGGATAATTTATATAATGAGTTGATGAAAGTTAAACAAGCTCAGTATAGATAACACAGAGGAGAACTCAAATGAATGTGAACTGAACTTCTGACTTCTTCATCCAGGGCAAGGCCCATGGCATCAAGAGTGGTTATAAGAAAACTCCAAATTAAGCTGCTATGGAGGTTGCGGTAAACACAGGTTTGATACACACATTTACATGGAGCACCAAAAAAAAAATCAGATTATAAAATAATGGACAACGTTTATAGGCAAAGAAATTATATAATGACTTATTTCAGCAGTTGTTTCAAGATGTGAAGAGTAGCATAATAACTATAATTTACAAGTTATATGTGCATAATGTTGAATAACTGAAATGGAATTCTATTCTTTCAGGAGAGACAGATTTTCTGTTTAACCTTTTCAGCAAGGTTGTAATATTTAGAGAAAAATTCCTATCAAACTTTATGCAAGCAATCTATCTTTGCCCCATGGAAAAAGTAGGTGTCAAATCTTATACAATAAATGCATTAACAATCTTTGTGATTATTTATCAAAAGTGTTAGCTAATGTCATTAAGAACTAAATGTATAAAAGGTGTACAAACAATAATTGGATGAAAATCTTTTAGATTAAATACATACAAACATGTAGATTAATTTGGCATCTTTAGGAAAGCATTTAATAACATGATTGTACAAAACGACATACATATATTTAATTCATTTAATTATAGCTTTATAAATGCTCTTGCATTCATCGCACAGCATATTTAAGCAAATCATAATCCAGTTGTTTCCTTTATCCTAATTGAAAATAAATAACTTTTAATATAAATGTTACTAAGTGCGTGTGTGTGTGTGTGTGTGTGTGTGTGTGCTATGGATGTCATTCAAGCTCTGTATTTATCTCCAAGCAATTAAGGAGTGTCAGAATGCAGTATTTTCAAGTTTTGTTCTTCATAGTTGGGGGAGGGTTTGTGTAGCTGGGATTATCTCCTAAAAGTCCTCTTACTACTAGTTCAAAAAAGGCAAGAGAAATAATAAATTTATATATCAGAGATGTCACATGACAACAAAGAAATGTATAGGATAAACTAAAAAATAAAAAAAAACACTGAAATGAATGCAAAAACACGCTCCCTATATAAATAAATTTAGTAAATGTTGTTTTAGAGTGCATCTTATTTGTAGTATGTTACAATGAAGTGAAAGTTTATTCGAATTCTTGCTGGACAGACTAGAAACGTTTTGAACATAAAAAATTCTGATTTCTAAATTTTAAGTCTTACTTTGGACTTCTGTTTAGTTTCTACAAGATCATGATCTATGTCAAATACTGTCATCTATTGTATCATTTACCTCTTCATTTCTAGTCAGAACATAACCACTCATGTTCCATTTCTTGGAGTATGGACGCATGCAAATTCCATTATGAAACTTATTAGATTCCTAGAACATGCTACAAAGTGTTAAACTGAAATACTGAACAATAAAAGTTTGTCTTTGATTATTTCAACCCATAATACCTTAAACAGTATTTTATTTCAAAATTTTCCACCAAGCATGAGTTCTCAGTTGATATTGTTTTCACTCTAACCATCATTTTTCAGACAATATATTTTAGTTGTTCATAAAAGACTTTTTGCCACAGAAAAAGCTTTATGAATCAAGTTGGTATGATAATGTCTATCAAAAAACGTAATTACTTCTTTGGATGGGGCGAAAAGTGCAATAGCTTGATAACAACTTGAGACACAGATACCTTTCATTAAGGGATCCCTGCTGGACCAAACCAAGTCTCGAAAAAGATTTTTGCTATTTTGAGTGGTATATGATTCATAAATTTAATACAGATTTTGTAATTTCATGTTATCACCAGTCATAAGGTACCTAAGATGTGTAATTCAAAGGTATTTTGAATTACTTTATGGCAGTGAAATGGGTCACTTGCAATAGCAATCATTTCTTGTACTTGCAAAAGATACAAGATATTTTTAATAAATGATACTTTTACATAGCACCATGCTGCCTTATTTTGCTAAACATATCACCAAATAGCCAAATAATGTCAAGAACATCAGATACTGTAAATAGGAGACAATATCATAATGAATGTGTGTATGTGTAAAATATGGTATATATATACATGAATATATACATACATATATATACACACATATATATACACATACATAAATATATGTATGGTACAAATATATAAATATTTTAATATTTATATATATATACTTAGTACACAAGTATGATATAACTATGATGTCAAATCAAATTACCAATTAAAAGCAATTCTGGCAATGTAAACACTATTGATCATATTATGCACAGTGTATATGTTCCGTTTATATGCTAAATTTGTTATGGGATAGTGTCTATGAAAGCTCCCTACAAAATGCTGAGCGTTAAAGAACACCTGAATGTCACAGACCAGGTGAGATAACTGCCTCAGAATCACCAACACTGATAGATACAGATATTTCACCATTATTGTGGCTTCTCAATATTATATATTTGGATCATATCAAAATATACTTCTTTATAAAATATCCATGCCATCACTCATATTGCTTATATTACATATACATATATGCATATAAAGTACCTTGCATTAAAGCAACTTCCTTTATTAACTTAAGAATTAATTTGTTGCATTAAACCTATATATAATGAAATATTTGAAAGATAAAGCTAGAAGCAAGTATCTAGTCTATGACTCATATGTAAATAGAGAGAAATCTATTTGCTGATGTACTGAGGCATAGCACATGTGAAAGCAAATTAGATTACAAAAAGTAGGTCTAGTTATGCAAACATTATCAATCACACATACACAATGTAAATGTGTCTATATACTGAATTTGCTATAGCATCCAGAGAATACCCCCTATAATACATTGAGTGTTAAAAACCATGTGAATGTCACAGACAAGTGAGACAACTCACCTCAGAATCACTGACAGTGGTGGTATTGATATTTCATCAATTATTGTGGCTCATCATTACCATGTTCTAGGACCATCTGGAAACAATTTGAATCTCTGGTCTTTGATTTACATGCAAATGAGTGAAATATACTTGCTGATGTGCTGTAGTATAGCACGTGTGAAAATAAATTGAATTAAGAATTAAAAGCAACGTCTAAGCGATATTTGGATTTACTTATTATACATAAGGAATTACCTTGGATGTTAATTCTATTTGAATTTATCAGTATCTGATTGTTTGATATAGTTAACCAAATTCATTTAAAACTGAGTGCTTTCTAGATATCTGCCTAGATCCCTTTTACTTCTTGTTATATATATATACGAATGTCTATATGTATGTGTGCTTGTATGCATGTATGTATATGTAATATACATATATATATATATATATATATATATATATATAAAACAAAATATATGTATATATATGTACATATATAATATATACACATACACAAACACACATATAACACACATCAGACCCACACATAGTTATAAATATATATATGTGTGTATGTGCAATGGTGCATGCATATGTGTATGTTTGTGTGTTTTCTATATGTGCATGTCTCTCTCTCTCTATATATATACATGTATGTCTGTATGTATGTACTTGTGTATGCCTAGATATATTGTCAATAATTTGATTAGGGAGGAGGAAGGTGAATCAGGAAAGAATATGGAGAGAAAAAAAAGGAACATGTTGAAATGTAAAGAATATTGTAAAAAGAATTACATGCCAGCACAAGAGAAAAAAAAAAGAGGAAGGACACACACACACACACACACACACACACACACACCAAGTAGAAGTACAGACACAGTGTTACATATGACAGACCTTACATGCACATGGACAATAGAAGCTGTTTATCCCAGCTGGCAATGTAACATTAACTAGCACCTGCACACAATGGCAAACATTGGATTGAGGGTGTACAGGAAATGTATATACAATATACAACTCAGTAACAAAACAGAGAATTTGTTAGGGTGAAGGAAAATGAGAGAGGGGGATTATTACTAGAATTATGGTATGGGGTAAAGCAGAAAGGAGTGGTTGGTAAAAGGTATTTGGGTTTATAGGCAAATGACTTGTTATAAGATTGTGTGAGGAAACCGAATCGATTTCTTAGTGCAAGAATACCCATAGATCTCTATTATATTTTGTTATATAGATTTGTATTTATTTTATTTTGTTATATAGATTTGTATTTATTTTATTTTGTTATATAGATTTGTATTTATTTTATTTTGTTATATAGATTTGTATTTATTTTATTTTGTTATATAGATTTGTATTTATTTTATTTTGTTATATAGATTTGTATTTATTTTATTTTGTTATATAGATTTGTATTTATTTTATTTTGTTATATAGATTTGTATTTATTTTATTTTGTTATATAGATTTGTATTTATTTTATTTTGTTATATAGATTTGTATTTATTTTATTTTGTTATATAGATTTGTATTTATTTTATTTTGTGATAGTATTAGATATGATAAAGTGCCTTCTTCTCTCCCCTCAAAAATGAAAGATGAGATGCAGTGGATTTATTTCAAATAACACTAGCAAAAAATGAAATACAATGGTATATATGTGACCAGTATGCTTATCATGACTCTGCAAAAATATAACTATCTTTATTAGCAGAGACGTTAAAGTTTCAGATAGAATGCCCTGTGTTATTTGTGCCAGTTGTGTACACTCTGAGTTCAAATCCCAGTGAAGTCAAATTTGGCCTTCGTCTTGTAAGGGGGGAAAAAAAAGAAAAAGATGCCATTCTAGGATTGGTGTCAGTTCTTTTTCTAAGAAAGAGATGGTTTGTGTTCAGACATGGACCAACTCTGTCAGGATTAATATGCCATGACATGTATCATTACTAACATGATTCATATAGTTATATCAGGAAAAGTGTGGTGGAGTCACTAAAAAAATGGAGTTTCTTGTATAGCTTTGACTATTATTTCATAGTTTTTTAAGTTTACTGAACACTGATAATGAGAATAAATGATCAACTTATACAAAGTTTGTTTTAAATATTTTTTCCACAATTAAGTAGTTGCATCGTTTTTCAATGATTTCTATGTAAACATTTTTTGTCAATGTCATCCAGTATCTTACTAGCTATTCAGATTATATATCTTATATCACATGTTATAAATTACTTCATAGATATAGATTTCTGAAGTTTTAATGGGCCAATCACTTGCTCATTGCATTTAAAACTATTAACATTGTAGAGAAACTGATAATGATATTCAGGAGGCACTTATGTCCCAAAAGAGATTTCTTTTGACTTGGAAACACAGATTTATTAATGTACTTCACTTCTGCACAGCTTTGATCTTCCAAATTCTATTCACATGGCGTTATCTATTTGATACTCTGTAGAAGACAATGAGTAACATGATGAAACTCAGAAGGAGGTGTTTGTGAACTGAACTTATTAATGAAACCTCTGTGCCTGCATTCATATTTACAATACTATCTTCTTTTTACTTATGTGTATAAATTATCTTGCATTGAAGCAACTTCCTTCCCTGACTTAAGAATTAATTTGTCACATTAAACCTATACACAATGAAATGTTTGAAAGATAAAACCAGAAATATTATATGAATCTTTCAAAAAATTCATATGCAAGATAAACAACTATGAGATCAGAAGCTAATAACTATTAATGAAAAACATCAAATATTTTCCACATTTCGAAAGTTTACTAAATAAGATACGAAAATAAATAAAGCGAGCTGCTGGAGAATTTTACCATAACAATAGTATTGTCTTAACAAAAAAGTGATAATATTAATATATTTCGCTATAGCTAAAATCAATACTATTATTAAAGATACTTAAACATTGAAAACAAAAGCGTTATGCCATTTTCTATCTCAAAACAAACACTAACAATCATATTACAGTACTTATTACTATATCTGATTTTAGTACAACACGTGCTAAACTTCAATAGTAATTCCACCCAAGATATTCTTTTCTCCATTGTAAATTGTTTCAGTTATTAGACTGAAGGGCTATAAAATGACACTGCTTCTAAAGTGTCATTTTAAACCCTTATGAGGTGGTATCAAAGGGTTCCTGGACTAGTTCTGTAGTGTGCCAACACATGCCAGCATATTGTTGTGTGCGCAGTGAAAGCTAGCAGTGACCATTAATGAGACAGCATATCAAATAATATCACTGTGTTTACTCGCAATATGTGAAATTTGATCTGTAACAACAACATGTATGCTGTGGCCTGCGATTTTTGTCATGGACAGGAAGTTGGAACAAAGAGCCAAGAGGAAATTTTGCATTAAACTTGGGAAGTCATTACTGGTGATAAGTGTTGGATCCAACTGTGAGACGAAGCAGCAGTAGTCACAATGAAAGAGCACTTCATCTCCATGACCAAAGAATGCACAACAGACCAACAGGTCCACCAAGTGCATGCTCATCGTTTCTCGACATCCATGGCATTGTGCATTGAGAGTTCTAGTGCAAGGTTTTGAAGTGTTTGAAGGAGAACTTTCAGTGTAAGTGACTGGATCTGTGGGGCACAAAGAATTGAATTCTTCACAATGACAATGCTTCTTGTCACCGAACTTTTCTCACTAGTGAGTTTCTTGCCTAAAACAACATTTTATCACTTCCCCACCTGCCCTATTCCCAAATTTAGCACCTGCAGACTTCCATCTCTTCCCCAAGATGAAAATGCAGCTCAAAGATCACTGTTTTAACACCATTGTTGAAATCCAGAGTGAATCACAGAAAGTCCTCAACTCACTAATGGATAATGACTTCCAGGATGGATTCCAAAAGTGACAGGAACACTGGGGCCAGTGTGTTGCTATGCAAGGTGATTATTTCGAAGGAGATGTTGTTAAAACTTATGGAAATAAGATTTTCGTTTCATTGAACATAACTGGTCTGGGAACGTTTTGATACCATCTCTTATATGAAGGCTGACCACATACTTCAATACACAGTCAGAACAAGAAGTGTACTCAGTTTACACACTCAAATATACATGTGCATCATATGACTTTTATGAATGAAAATAAGAACTATTGACAGTAAACATTGTTATGCCAAAATTAGAAAATTGTTTTGTATTTAAAAACGAATTTTGTTACTTGTTCCATTCATAGGATTGCAGCTATGCTGGAGCATTACTTTGATGGATGTAATAAGACAAATTGACCCCTGTAGTTTATTAAAAGCCTAGTAATTATTTTGTTGATCACTTTTTACCAAACCACTAACTTACAAGGGATGTAAGGAAATCAATATCAGTTATCAAGTAGCAGAAGGGGTTAATTGTGTCACACGCACTACATACATATGTGTGTGTGTCTGTCTGTCTATCTATCTATCTATAAATCATCATCATCATCGTTTGATATCTGTCTTCCATGCTGTCATGAGTTGGATGGTTCGACACAATCCAAAGAGTGAGAGAACTGCATTAAGCTCTGAAATTTGCTTTGGAAATAAACAGAGACACAGATGCAGACAGACAGACAGAAACACACACGCACGCATGATGGACTTCTGTTTAAATTTCATGTTTCATTCACAATACCTTGATTGATTTAAGGTTACATTAGAAAAACACAAAATCAAGGTCTTGTAGAATAGGATTAAAAACTTAATACCTACACTTTGTAAAATCAATCTTTTTAATATCTTAGCCTTGCAAGTGTCTGCCTCTCAACAAAATGGTTCCAGGTTCAATCCCAATGCATGGCTTCTTTGACAAATGTCTTATATTATACCCCCAACTAGACTGAAACCTTGTGAGTGGATTTGATAGAGGGAAATTGAAAGAAACTTGTCAACCATAACTATGTCATTATTCAATTTCATTTCAAGATTTCTTACCAATAGGAAAGAATCGGTTTCTAACCTAGATTCAAAGCTATATGTATGTATATACATATCTATCTGTCTTTCTATTTCTCTCTCTCTCTCTCACTCTGTCTACCTGTCCCTCTCTTTATATATATATATATATATATTTATATTAATATATATATATATATATATATATATATATATATATATATATATATATATGAGATAAAAATTCAAAATTACAGGTAAAAACTCAATTGAAATCAATTTATTAAAAATTAAAATTAACTTAAGTTTCACAGTATTAAACATATATAAATATATAGTTTTAGGGAAAAGAACCAAGGTTCATGAACTCATTGATGAAAATCCACTGTCACATATAGAAAAATTAATGAGTAAAAGCACAATAAATAACTATAATATAATACAAAGTAAATATCATAAGATAAAGATAATAAAACGGCTACACGTGTTTCATAACCAATTTTCAAATAGAAAGAAAATTTAAATCGATTAAAATCGATTAAAACTATCGAAAATCAATTCTATTCAAAAATATAGCTAATCTTCAGGTCAAAATACAACAATAATAATAATAAAAGAATGTATATATCAACCAACAATAAATAACAAATGAATGTATATAAAATACTTATTATATAAGGAGAGAAAAATATTATTAAAAATATAAAAATAATAAACATTCCATAATCAACCGTACGTCCATTATAATATAAGCTAACACGTATATTATATGCAAAAACCAACTTAACGAATTTTTCGTTTAAAAAAAATTTGAATGAAGTTTAAGGTTAAAATAATAAAGATAGAATTAGCACTTATCTAAACGATGCAATATTTTAAGCTAGACTATTTTAGACTAAAAACGTTTATTTAAAAGAAGTCTAATGAAAATATTGCGTAAAGAATAGGAATAGAAATTTAAAAAATATGAATGAAAATCGAAAAGAATAGGAATAGAAATAAAAAAATATGAATGAAAATCATAAAGAATAGGAATAGAAATTTTAAAAAATGAATGAAATGAATATTTGTAGGTGTTTTGAAATGTGTTAGATAGATTAAAATTAACAAAGAATTTATACAAATCTTTTCTAGTTTTCTCTAATGAGGGTCTTGGAACCTAACAGATGAAGAATTACAGCATTTACGCAGCGCACCTATTGGTTTCGATCATCAGTGAAAAAAGCTCTCATATGTATGTTATCAATCAGTTTCATTTCTGTATTTCTTGTCCATAGAGAAAGAGCCGGACTCTAACATAGATTCAAGGCTCCTTCATTGGAACTTTTATCAACATCGTCTAGGTATTTGTACATATGTGTGTGTGTGCAGTATTTGGTGTTAGTGTATGCGCAGATTTGTATGTTTGTTTTATGGATGCGTGTTTATGTCTAGATGCATGCATATGTATTTATGTGCTAAATTTTTGGAAAGTTTTACATATCTTTACAGTTCCATTGATGGCTTGAATCTGTAGTCTTCTAATCAGTCTTTTTCTTTCAGGTTTTGAGAACCCTAATTTTTCCAGGTTTTTGTTGAGGCAGTTCATTACATATCCCAATGCCATAACAATGACGGGTATGAATCTGAACTTGTAGTCTGGGTGGAGTATCTGTAAATTTCTCAGTAGCTCGGCGTAGTTGTTCTCTTTTTCTCTAATCTTTAGTGGGATGTTGACATCCGCAGGACAGCTGATTTCTACTACTGTACACAGTTTCTCTTCTCTGTCCCAGATTACTATATCCGGTCTATTATGTCTGCACTTTATTGAGGTTTTTATTGGGACATTCCACCAATACTCTTTCATATTGTGAGTGGTAATGGCCTCTACCTCATTATGGGTTTTCATCTCCTTAGCCCCGGGGTTATCCTGTCGACGGATTTCATTGTACAGTGTCTTGGCCACAACATCATGTCTCATAGGTAGGTAATACCGTGATGACATTTTTGGACAGCTGCTAATGATGTGGGTATTAATGATGTGGCTAATAAATAGTTATTCAAAATTCTGACTATCAGTATCGATACTGATTCCACAGAGTCTGCATCGATTATTACATTGTGGCGCTTTGCCCGCCTCTCTGTCCCGTTTGTTTATTAGGAATTTGGTTGCTATTTCTTGTTCTTGAATAGCAAAGGCATACCCTTCAAAGTGAGAGTTGGTGACCCGATTGTTTGTCCACGATAGACTGCTCTGGTTGTCATGTATGTATGTATGTATGTATGTATGTATGTATGTATGTATGTGTGCGTGTGTGAATATATATATATATATATATATATATATATATATATATATATATATTCACACATTCATATATATATGAATGTGTGTGTGCATTAAGAAAAAGGAGGTAGTCAGAATTTTGAATAACTATTTATTAGCACTTTCATCTTGGTCGTTTCCAAGACTCATGGGATATAATTGTTACAGAAAATGTTATGCCTTCTATATAAATCAGGAAAGGAATATTCGTTCTTTCGATATCTATATATGTATACATATATACATACATACATACGTGTAAATTATGAATAAAACCAGAACATTAATTAACTGATAACCCTGAAATTAAAAACAGGAATTTTTATGGATTACCCAAGATCTACAAAAGCTCAGAAATACAGAGAGCCGTAAGTGAGCAGTAGAATAATAGTTGTTCGGCCTCATTGGTTTCACGCCTATAAAGTGCTACGCCAACAGCAAAGGAACCATTAAAATCACGTCCAAGAATATCAGCACCGGCAGCGATTCCAGCAACAACAATAATGACATCAGACACAGAGTTAACGAAAGAAACATCAGCAGTAGCAGCACACATAATACACCGACACGAAAATATGTCGGTTCGATCGGCATATTTAAGCAACGTCCGAACCACCACAAGTCTTATTTTAGGGTACTAGAAAGGCATATCATTTCCATGGCCATGTTAAAAGAGGAAGGAACCCCCATACATGATCAAATGGAAGATCCTTGAACAACTAGATACTTATATAAATGGGAGCAAACGATGTAGGCTTTGCTTGGTAGAGAGAGAGGGGGGGAGAGGGAGAGAGAGAGAATCGTAAAAAACTTGGTCGAGCCAGCGATCCTTTAAAACTCCGGAAAAGAAATGTTTAGTCAGTGCCCACATCTAAAACGTTTCCAACTACAAACTTGAAATACTCCATTCGTTGAGTAGTCTCACCGCATGATCTACAAATATAACTCCGTCCTGCCTGCAACATGCCTTCACGAACAAATAGTTTTTGTTTACAAAACTGACTGTATTTTTCCTCCAGTTATAGAGAGGTTATTCGCCTTTGACCATTCGAGTCTGATGAGTCACCTATATTGCTAAGCGCTCTATAGATGCGGAACCAATGGTCACTCTATGACCAACCATAACATTTAACTTCCTCTAAAATATATTACTGTTCTAATGCTTTAGAGTGTGCTTCTTCGGATATACGAACTACTGACGATATATATATATATATATATATATATATATATATATATATATATATATATATATATATATATATATATATATATATATATATATATTGTTGTACTTTTATTGCCAGTTTAGCCAATAAAAACACACGCACTGTATATTTGGTGTTAATTTGCTTCAGCTTTATATTACATTAATCTTAATCTTATTTCGGCCAGAGTTCTTTCGTCACACTTCTGTGACCTCATCAGTGGTCCTTTGTTTCCTTCTTTCTTATGTGTGTCTCACCTTGCTAAATATCAGCCATATATATATATATATATATTCCCCGCTGGGGAGGTTAGAAGTTTAGAGACCGATAGAATAAGTACTAAGCTTACAAAGAATAAGTCCCGGGGTCGATTTATTCGACTAAAAGCAGTGCTCCATCATAGCCGCAGTCAAATGACTGAAACAATAAAAGAATTAAATAATGTGTGTGTGTGTGTGTGTGAAAAGTGTGTATGTATAAATACCTATGGGGTTCAATCATCGACAGCAACACAGCTACCAATAGCAACAATAATATATAGTATGAAGAAAATAAGCAAGTCCATTTCAAATAAAAACACACAATGTGGTATCCTAGTGTATATTAAAAGTTGAATGAAATGGCTTTGATCTTATGTCTATGAGGATGACTTGGAACTAAACAGCCGCAACAATACAATTAGCAAGAAAAATATGACTACCACACTCCCAACAGTAACCACTCACCATCCTTAACATCTAAACCGAAGTAATTCACATTATCATCGCTTTCAACCCACCTTCTTTTGAATTCAACTGGCTACAACAGGTATCAGCATGTACGCCGACACATGTGTGTGATTGTGGGTATGAGTGATTGTGTTTGTGCGTGCGAGTACGCGCGCGTGTGTATGTGTATATTTGTCTGTGTGTGTGTGTTTATGTCGTGTGTCAGTAGTGCACGTGACGAACTGCCAATAAAATCTGGTGGCACTTCAGCTAACTATTATCATATAGTGCTTTCTCTCTCTCAGTTCTCCACCTTTTCATCTCATTTTCAAGACAATTTTCCGCTGATCTTTCCAGGGACAATTTTGTTTTTAATTACGTATTTATTGTTGATAATTAATTGCCCTGCTGTTCGATTTACCTTTATAGCTTGTGTTAAAAGTCGGAGTCGCCAAATATAGCTTGGTTAAGTCGGCTATGGTTATTTGGCTAGGCTGTGTATCGTTCCTACATATAACCAAATGACCATATTAATTTTTCAATAAATCTGTTGCTTAGGTCACACTTAAGTTGTTGGGATGAGTTGTTAGTTGGTTTGCGGAAAGCTACGTATAATGATTTAACAACTCCAAGCTTACAGTCAAACATGGTTTATTACCACTGCACAAGTCATATGAAGCTATTCATGCATTACAAATATACACATAGTTAGCAAGATGAAAGAAATATAGTAAAATATACGAAGTAGCCAGAAATCAAAATTTACTACCGGGGTTGGATTAAACACTGGGGAACTATAGATATGCACATGTCTTCTACTACAATTGCATATCGGTTAGGTATGCAGTCGTTAGAACGACTTGGCGAGGTTGGAGACCATCATTCTGGCCAGATGTCTAAAGCACTCTGCGAACTGGCACCTAAAATTAACTCCGTTTTAAACATTGGAGGGAACAGTTCCAGGTCCTTCTAGAACTTTCTTTCACGAGATGCTTGGATTCTGATTGGACAATAACTCGGCTGTACACATGACGCCGTGACTTGAAATCTACAATGGCGTAAATCAAACTCGCGTCCTGCTACACCTTCAATCTTACATGTCTGGAAAATACTATCAAATGGAAATGAAGGGGGTAGTGTAAAACGGACCCACAAAGGCATTCCACTGGATGTTAAATTTGTTTTTAAAAGACTTGATGTTATATTGCCAAAACGTTAAATCTTGCACTGTCTCAAGTGGGAACAATACGTGACAATAGAGAGAAAATTTCAAGTGCAAAAGATACTAATCTGTTGAGTCCCCGGAACGATCCTTGAGTGAATGGATCGAGGATCATCCGATAAACAACATAGTAATCCAAAAACAAGCCAAAGATTTATATAACGATTTACATAAAAAGGAAGGTGAAACTTCTATTGAAAAACTCTTTTTGACTAGTAAAGGCTGGTTTGAAAGGTTAAAGAGATGCATGCGGTCTGATACAGAGGTAGCTACTAATTACCCCAAACACAAGAAGAAAATTATTGTTTGCGGGAGTGGGGAATACGCACACGAGCAAGTATACAATGTTGATGAAAGTGCACTTTTCTGGAAATGCTTGTCAGCTAGAACTTATATTTCTCGAGAAGAAAAATTAACACATGGATTTAAAGCTTCCACAAATCGCCTGACACTTCTTTTGGGAGGCAATATGCTTCTGGTAATATGAAATTAAAACCCCTACATATGTATCGCTCCAAAAATCTAAGAGTTTTGAAGTGTTACACAAAGTTTAACCTACTTCTGATTTGGCCTTCAAATAAGAAAACCTGGATGATTAAGAGCCTTTTCAAAAAGTGGTTTACAAATGATTTTTGTTATGCCATAGTAAGGTGTAGTGCTAGATATAAAACTTCCAGACAATGCACTGAGTCACCCCACAAATTTAGATGACTTTTCATATAATGTGAAAGAAGAATATATCAATAAGAATACAACTTCTTTTCTCCAGCCAATGCATCAAGGTGTGACAGCTAACTTCAAGGCATATCATACGAGAACATTCAAACAACTTATGAATGCAATTGACAGGGAGGATAGACTTACAATTAGAGATTTCTGGAAGAAATTCAACATAATGGATGCTGTGGACAATAGAGCTAAATTATGGGACGAAGTGAAACCTCCAACTTTGAATTATGCTTCGAAAAGTATTTGTCCAGATCGTCTGTGATATTATAAATTTTCCTCAAACAGAAAGTCTACATCAAATTCGAAAAGATATTGTGACAATTGCAAAGAATGTAAGATTTGAAGAATTCATAGAGGAGGATGTGATTGAGTTGCTCGTGTGCCAGAGGGAAAGTTTATCCAACGAGGAGCTAATGCTATTAAAAAAAGAACAAGCTGAAAATAAATATGAGACAAAGGAAGCTTCATCTACACTACTCAAATCGACTACAAAAATTAGTGCTAAAAGGTTAGGAAGGTCAGCAGGTTTTAGCTGATAATGATCCTAATCATGAACGTAACTTAAGAATTACAAGAAGAGTTTACAATGAGCTCAGTTCCTACACCGAACAGTACAAAGAGATGATGTATCATAAGAGACAAACAACTTTAGATAAGTTCTTCACTTATCCAAAGCTTGATGTTGGCGATAATTAAGGATAAAATAGTAAATATTGTCCATCTTCCTCCTAGTAACGCCCATTCCACCACCACTCCTCACACAGTAGTCAATATCTTTTTATTGTAAGAATATATTCGTACAATATTACGATTTATGATATTAGAATTCTTATAAATTCTGCAATGTCTTCCTCTGGGAATGCCTTTGTGTTTTTATGTGTCTATATTGTATAGTGTATGTTTAGAAATTATTTTCATGTATAAAGGTGATTATATTGCTTTTGTTGTTGTTGTTGTTGTTTTCTGGTGCTCCCTTTTTCGAAAATGTCTGTAGGAATGCAATTTCACTTGTTAACATGACAATCAATGGGGAAACTATTTTTGCATTACAGGATTTTGTGTTACAGCCAGATCTTCAGGGATGCGTGACTTCCGTAAAGTGAGAGATACCTGTATGTGTGTATGTATATATATATATATATATATATATATATATATATATATAAGAAAACCATAAAAACATTTTGTTGATACATAGAATCTCATGCTGTTGTTTAGTACTCAGTCGGTAATGTTCAAGCAAATTGACAAGGAAAAGTATTTCAGCAATGATTGTTCTCTTTTTGTCTCTGTATTCTAACACAGGTTACATGGTCTAAATTGTCCTTTTTTTTAGATTGTAGTATTTAGTCTGAAGAAAATTTAGCTGCTATTTTAGCACTTGGTGTAGCCATAAAAAACATCACAGGTTCTTATGACTTTTGGGGCACAAGAAAGATTTTGGGAGTTCACAATAGTAGTTTAGGGGTTAAGGAAAACCTTTTTAGATGTATTTATTGTAAGAAACAGCTAGCTGTCTTTCTCTACCACTCAACTATGTTAAGTGTTAGAGAACACTGAAATATGTTCTCTTAGAGAACATATTTTCAAATCTACATATGCACACATCTGAAAAACAAAATAGTTTGAAAGAAGTATCTATAAAACTAGTTTTTCAACATGAAATGGTTATGAGGTCTATTACAATAGAATAGGAATCATAGAGGGCCATAGATATAAAGAATGGAAAATGAGGTCTATTACAATAGAATAGAAATCAAAGAGGGCAATAGATATAAAGAGACACACAATTGTAAAGAATCTCCCATTAAATTTCCTTTGGGAGATTGTTCACAAATATGTTTGTTGAAACAATTGAAGGTGTTTTTTCTTAGTAATGCAGCAAATCTTGGGAACTGTTATAAAATGTAGAACCAAAATTTTCTCCTAACATCTCAAAAGGTGATGTGCACTAAGACAATGTGTTCTTTTAGAATATACCATGGTAATCTTATATGTACAACCTTGAAAATAGTATATTCTGTCATCTCAGACAAACAGATACATCAACAATATATTTTGAATTGTTGATAATATACAAAATATCCCAATACTTGAAATGATTATAGAAATATAATCTGTACTTAAATTTACCTATAACTTGGTGTCAGTAATAAAATCAATTTTTAGACATAAATATAGGAAATACTGAAGATAAAAATGATAACTTGATTTACAGTAATACTATAAACAAATGTGTGAATGTTAGTATGAAAAGGATTTGTTTATATAAGTATTATTCAGTCTTAGAAATATTTCTTAAAAGAGCTCATTAAATGTCAGACAGTAAAAACAAACAAGCATAAAAAGTAAATAAATGAAAGCTATGAACAAGAAATCAATAGATTAAAAAGAAAGTTCTCATTATTAGCACATATGCCAACAGAAGAGTATACAAATACTTCAAAATAATATCATGAAATATTGAATATCAAGGCTATGAACAAAAACGCTAAGGAGTATAGAGTACATATAATTATTGCCTCAAAATAAGTCAAGAATATAGAATTGACAAAAGAATACTTTCTAAGAACATCAAAGATAGGTAACAAATTGAAACCTCCCAAATACAATGAAACTAAAAATATGATAATATTAACAAAATAGTATTTTTCAAAAATACTAATACATTGAATAATTATTTTTATGTTAGTCTAAATAAGCTATTACAAACCTCTAATTTCAAATATAATTTAATTGCACTTCGAAGTGTAGTGTAGTAGAGAATAATAAATTTTAGATTGGACAAACAACAATTTTGTTACTCAAATAAGTTACTATGCATTTAGTATATTTATTCTTAATTATCTAGAGAAAAAAACGTGCTGAGACATGGAAAAGTAATGAAATATGATATAATGATAAAATTCAGAAATTTTTTTATGAATGAATGTATAACGATTAGAACTTCTTACCTTTTATTTTTTTTAGTTCTGTTAAAATTTCAAATTAATTAAAACTATTAAAAAGAAACTCCCTGCCAAAATGTAACAGCTTTATGAGGTCACACCGAGTGCTAAAACAGCAGCTAAATCTTCGGACTAAACCCTACAATCTATCAGGTCATTAAGAATCAAATGTCTGATTTTGAACTGAAAGTTATTTTACTTCAACAAAAAACAATGCAGTGAATCAAAGTATGCACCTAAATTATCAACACAGTTTTGCCATTTTATCAGTAGCTTATTTTTACAGGCAGCAAAGAATTCTGGAGAGCTAGAGGTGAAATCACAAAAGGTTGTTTATGCATCTTCTTCAGATTTTAAGTTTTCTCCTTGAAAAAAGTTGTCTAATGCTTGGAAAACATGATAGTCAGTTGGTGCAAGATCTGGTGAATATGGTGGACGACATAGTACTTCCAATTAAATTCCTGTAACTCGAGTAGTGTTCTTTGTGCAATATGTGGTTGAGTATTGTCTGGCAAAAGAATTGGCCTGTTTCTACTGACCAATCTTGGTTGTTTAATTGCATGTTCACTCATTCATCATTTAATCCAATTAGTTGATATATACATCTGCTGTAATTGACTTATAAGGTCTAATTAAGATGTAGTGGATGACACCAGCACTGGACCACCAAACTGACACTGTTAGCTTTTTTTTGTGAATATTCTTTTCTGGCTTGTGCTTTGGCACTTCGTACCTATCCAGCCACTGTGCAGAATGCTTGCTATTGTTGAAAAGAATTCATCTTTCATCACACGTAACAATATGATGCAAAAATGGTTCGATTTTATGCAGTGACAGCAAGTTTCAAGATGATGTATCATTTGATGTTCATTCAGTTCGTGTAGTACCCACTTGTCCAGCTTCTTTACCTTGCTGATTTGTTTTAGATGGTCCAATACTGTTGGAATGGAAACATCAAACCTTGCTGCTAACTCATACGTAATTCAAGACGTATCCACTTCCACTACACTTTCCAGCTCATCATTATCCACCTCTGTCTCAGGTCTGCCACAGGGCTGATTCTAAAGAGTAAAGTCACCATATTGGAACTTCTCAAACCATCGACATACAGTTCGCTCATACGCCACATCTTCACCAAACACCTCATTGATGTTTCGAGCTGTCTGGGATGCATTGGTTCCACAATGGAACTCATATCCATAAACAACACGAATTTTTGATCTCTGCATGGGTTCAAAAAAATTGATTTACAAGAGAAAACTCACAATATAATCAGGAACCATGAATTGCATTTCAACAAGTGATGATGTAAGTCCTCAATGTTGTAAAACAAAGAATTGTCAAGATAAAACATTAGAGTTAACAACTGTCAAACTAGGTACATAAGAAAATCAGACATTTCAGACAATTAAGATAATGTAACCTAGCTATCCTGTGTTAGAATACAGAAACAAAAAAGAATAATCATTGTTGAAAATGCCTTTCCTTATTAGTTCGCTTGAACACGACCAACTAAGTACTAAAGAACATGAGATTCTATGTATCAAGAAAATAATATTTTTTATGGGTTCCATACATATATATACAAGTATCTCTCGCTTTACAGAAGTAATTTGTTCCTGAAAACCTGGTCGTAACACAAAATCCTGTAATGTGAAATGAATTTCCCTATTGATTTTCATGTCATCAAATGAGAGATTACATTCCTATAGACTTCCAAAACGTAACAGAAAACAAAAAGGTTCTGAAACAAGTCCTGCCAGAAGATCCTGTCAAGAAATATAATACAGTTGTAATTTCAATATTTGCTTAAAATAAAAGCTGTTGTTCTACATAGTTTAGTCATGTGAAACAACAGAGAGGCAATACTAATACCCTCCTGTCTAGTGATGTAACTGCAGTAGAAGTATTTAGCCAAATGTAAATCACTTTACTTGGCATTACATTGGAGAAAGCTTTTGACACAGTTCCATGTACTCAGACTTGAGGGTTGCTGCAAAAGCTAGAAATAGACAAATGGCTTGAAAGATTATACAAGCTATATACAAAGGTACTGTCAGCACAGTGAAAGTTAGCAATAAGTGCAGCAATGAATTTAGTGCGCATTTAGTTCGCTAGGGTTTGGTTCTCAGACACCCCTTATTCATCCCAGTCCCCAGGTCATAAGTGGGGATATTATAACCATGGGGACTCACATATGCTGATGACTTTGTTTTTAGAGCTGAATCTGTAGTAGAATTTATAAAGAAATTGTAGGCATCGAAACAAGACCTTAAAATTAACTTAACCCCAGCCAAAGTTATAGTAAGCAAGAAAATAAGCAGGACTCTAGTCCATTCAGAAAATAGTTTTCTATGATAATTAGAAAAGATATAGACAGAAATTCCACTCAGTGTGCTCAATGCAGACTCTGCACAAACAAGGGATGCTGTGGAATCACAGGAAGGTCAACAGAAAACACAGAATTTGTCTGTGGTAAATGTACTGGAATAATAAACACTAAGAACATATGTGAAACAGATTTTCCCAAATGCCTAGGAGAATCCCAAAACGTAGTAGACAACTTTTGTTACCTGAGTGAGGATGTTCTGAAAAAGAAGTAAGAGGAGAAATTTCAAAGTGCTGTTATCTCTGTTGGTAACAAAAGGTCTCTATCTCAGAGTAAAAAGCAGATTGTATGATACTTATGTATGAACATCAGTGCTACATGGCAGGGAGAAATGGGCCCTGAATGCAATGCTAGAGTGCATGTTCAACAAAAAGCAAATGTGTTGAGAGAAGAATTGAGCGTATGTGGATTCAGATGTAGTGTGTAAGGTCAAAGACTGCACTGGTATGATCATATAATGCATATATATGAAGACAACTGTATAAGGACGATCACCAAGAGCAGATAGAACTTGTAGAGGAGGGAGATTTTGGAAGATGTGGGGCAAATCAGTGAAGATGATCCTCAGAATGTTGAGCATCACAGAGGAGATGACAAATGGTTAATTTGATTATGAATTTGCTGTGTTTCAGAAGACCCTTACATCACAGCAAAAGTAAGGTCCTGAAAGCATTATGCTTATGTCTATGCTCCCATACCCAATCAGTGTCTGTCAAGCTTCTCTTACTTTCTAACTTCCATCAGTCTTCTAACTACAGCACTTTCATTAAGTTACCACATTACATGAGAGCAGAACTACATATATTATGTCCTTTTTTGTGCTAACAGTTATCACTCTTCTTGAAATCGTTTCCTTTTGCCACTCCAATCTATCAATTTCAATATCACTCTTACCCAATTTATTTTCCTCTTTACACCCCTATTCCCCTGAGCTACATCTTATGATTGTCATACCTTATCCTTAATATTCTCCTTTACAGGAACAGCCAGAGTGAGCTCCAGCATTTTGAGTGAGTGTGAGGGTTCCAGTAGTACGCTGTTTATGATTAAAGGGCATGGTGCAGTGCTGTTTGCTTGTATGTGTCCAAGTGTGTGCATATGCATCACTGCACAATAGACTCGGTGCTATTAACTAATATATTTACATATTTTGATATTGAATCTAAAATAGTAGAAATAAGTAAACAAGAGTTGTATTTACATTATTCATCTGACAATGCCGCAACACGTCTACAACCAAACAAGAAGAAAGGACATGTAAGACAGGGAGAGAGAGGGAGAGAGAGAGAGGGAGAGAGACAGACAGACAGAGAGAGACAGACAGACAGAGAGAGACAGACAGACAGAGAGAGACAGACAGACAGAGAGAGACAGACAGACAGAGAGAGACAGACAGACAGAGAGAGACAGACAGACAGAGAGAGACAGACAGACAGAGAGAGCAATCAATAGATGTAAAACAAACTGAGCCCAGCTCTTAATGTATTTTTTGGCATGTCTTAGCTTCTTTTGATAGCGAAAGTTGCTTACATTGGAGCTATCTTTGTTATCTTATAGCACATTAATCCTTTATTGGTCTCAGCCAATGGGCTTGAACCACTACATTCATTACAAAAATGAAACTTAAAAAACTTCAATATATTTTTTAAATAACAACCTAGTACAGAAATAGTTTATAAGGGCAGAGACTGTAATAATCATTTCTATTGAGCACAGGGTAGCAAATTGAGGGAAAAGGTAAATCATACGAATCCTAGTACTTAACTTATCATCATCATCATTATCTTCATCATCGTTTAACATCCACTTTCCATGCTGGTATGGGTTGGATGGTCTGACTGGAAACTGGTAAGCCGAGCTCTGCACCAGGTTCCAATCTGATTTGGCAAGGTTTCTATGGCTGCATGCACTACCTAAAACAAACCACTCCAAGAGTGTAGTGGGTACTTTTTATGTGACACCATAATCGGCCATGACTACCGTCTCAATGTGTTTGCCAGGTCAACACAAGTATTGTATATCGTGAAGGGTCTTGGTCACCCGTCACTGCCTCTATGAAGCCCAATGCTCAAATGGTGCTTTTTATGTGCACCAGTGCCAGTCAGATGGCACTGGCATCAGCTACAACTATGAGTTCACTCAGTTTAACAGTTCTTCACAAGCACGGCATATTGCCCAACGACTGAAGGGTGCTTTTAGTGAGCCAGTTATGCTACACTGGCATCAGCCCTGACTACAATCCCACTTGGCTTGACGTCACTGCCTCCATGAGGCCCAATGCACTAACGGTGCTTTTTACATGCCACCAGCATGGGTGCCAGTCAGACAGCACTGGCATCGACCATGACTACGATTTCACTCAATTTTCCACAAGCAGTCCTAGGAGGTCTTCCTCTTTCAGGGAATTTTATTGTTATAATTGGTTGTTTTCATTGTTTACACAACTTCCATGTACCCCACATTCTAGTTGTCCTGTGCTGTCTACAACATTCTTCTTAATGTAAACCCTTTGTGGTTAATAAAGAAATAATTATAATCAAAAGTGGCAAGCTGGCAGAATCATTAGCACCGCTGGATGACATGCCTTGTGGTATTTTGCCTGTCGCTACATTCTGAGTTCAAATTCTGCCAAGGTCAATTTTGCCTTTGATCCTTTTAGGGTCGGTGAAGTAAGTACCAGTTACAGCCTTGGGTCGATGCAATTGACTGGCACCCTCCAGCACAATTTCAGATCTTGTGCCTATAGTAGAAGAGATTATCATTATTATATCCTTGTTCCAATCTGAGCTGTATCAACAAAGGTCACCTGCCACGTTTTGGTCCAACATCACAGCCTCAAAGTTCTAGATACATTCCAGTTCAGTGACTGTGATCAATTTATTGATGTAAATTTGACGATGCAATGGCAGTTCAATACAATTTTAACTAGTTCTTTATTTCCTGAAACTCAGAAGGATGAAAGGCAAAGTTGACTTCCTAGGATTTGAATGTAGAATATAAAAAGCCAGAAGCAAAACTGCAATTCACTTTTTCTGATCCTTTAATAATTCTGCAAGCCTGAACATCAACTTTTGAAGGGGTGGCTTATGGCTAATTGTAATCCTTACAGAGTAATATATGTATTCATATTAGATGCCTTTATAATGTTGACTGAGCTCAACTAATAAAGAGATAATATTTTTCTGACATATAACAATTTGTGGTATGATCACAGTCTTTTACTTCAATACAAAATAACTTTTAATACTTACTACAGAAGATTTTTAATTATGCCATAAAATAGCAAAATAATTTAATAAATGCAAGCTTAATTTTATTTCCTTTGTGAACAAAGAAATTAATGTTATACAATTTATTTTTACATTTTGATAATCAATTTAACAAATTCCAATGTTGCATAAAATAAATATAGATTATACTAACAAAAAAACATTACTTTAGATATAGACTTTAACTGATATTTGTTTTCTTGAAAGCCAAATCGAAAATATAATTTCAAAATGGTTATAATGTATGAAACCACCCTAATTTTGGTGAGAAATTGCAACATAACAATAATTTGTTCTTTAATGAATTTTCTTAATTTTATTAACTATTTTTTCTTCCTTTCATTTCTGTTTGGTAGTAACAAAATTCAATAAAATAAAAGCCATTTTGAATATATTAATTCAGTAATTTTGTAATAAACGAATTTTCAGAAATGTATTAATCCTGTGCTAAATATTTTTATATAAATAGAAAAAATAAATTGATAAAAGGAAACCAAGAATAGTTCTGAGATAATATATTAGTTTCTTCAGCTGCACAAGTCATGTGTGTGTGTGTGTGTGTGTGTGTACACACACACACATACATACAGACAGACAGACAGACAGACAGAACTGACATTTATACATATGTAGTAAAAATGAATACTGTGAATGAAGTAAATAAAATAAACCAGGAATTAAATCCAGATCAGAAATGCAGCTGACAATGGAAAATTTTACTAGATACATTGACTTCTTTATTCAAAAAAGATCACATAATGTGATGTTTGTTTCGTCCTCTAAAAGCAGTAGTCAAGGGAGTAAATGGAACTGTTTTTCAACTATGAGCCATATTAGTAACCATTTTAAGGACTCATCTTTCCAGACGTTTACCTCTTAAAGTACAATAATAAGCACTTCCTGTTCGATAATGAGCCACTGAGATGACTACTAGATTGTCACTGATTTGATCTGCTACAAACAGCTGCTAAATATCCTACAGACCACATACTTCAATCTCAAATGGAAAATGAAAACAAAAAAAGAAAAAAGAAAATAGCAAGGGTAAAAGGATGATTTGTAGTGAATAGTCATTCATGAACTATGGCTAAGAAAAAGCAAGATGTTTATGGCTGGAACATTTTTGATCATAGCTCAGAGCTGATTGGTCTAAACACAGATAACAAACAGCTAGGTAATGGAAACAAAGATAACATGTAAAGTGATATCATATATATTAAGTATGTATGAGCAAACAGACTCTAAAGACACTGGTGTTGAACTGCGTCAGTAAGCCTTGTATCATTTAGTAAAACCAATATCAGAGTACAGTGAATTTGCCATGGAAGGTGAAAGATCCACAGGAAAATGTTGAAAGGAGACAAATTAATGAAACAGCAGAATTTTTACCTTGTAAGTTAAAAACTGACTGCAACTCATAAGGAATACAGAGCCATGGGAGCTTCATACATAAACAAGAAGTAGTAGGGGAGAGAAACTATGTGAGAGAGGTAGGAGGAAAGAAAATGTCAAGTATATACATTTTTATAACCCATCATTGTTATTTGTTCTTGTCAAATAGGTTTTATCTTGGGAGAATGTATTTTTAGTTGTTTTCTTAGTCAGAGGAGGAATCATAGCACCCATGATCCATTTCAGGGGCACGAGAATGAGCAGTACAATTTCAAACAAATGACTTCATTGTATTTTCTTATATCCCTTTAGCACTTTAGTACAGATTCCAGCAATGACAACATTGTTTTTCATCCTTCCTTAAGTTGATAATAATAACAACATTCTTCTCCAAGACTTATGGACTTCCACAAATGTCAGAAATGATAATTACTATTAATTAGTTAATTGCAGAGAGAGTACTGGATGACACTATTGGTACAGTACCAGATTAAATGCCTAGTTTTATATTTGGAGGTTCAAATATTCCTAGGATTGACTTCGAAATTCAGCCAATCAAGAATTATAACATATGTACCAATGAAGAGTGCTAGAGCACATTCAATTGACTAGGCTCTTTCCCTAAATTTGTGGTCTTTAGCCAATGTAATATATCATTACTATTTTTTTTTAATCATCACTTATGTCACAAATAATTAGATGGTTTGCATCTTGTGTTTGACTTTGACTTGATAATCTCATTAATATGATGTCATGACATTAAATTATCACATAATAGCAATAAATGTTAATGCTTGCCTTTGTCCAGACTTTTAAAATTTGGCTTGATTTTACATATTTATAAATCAATAACCACACAGGTCAAAGGTTATTTCTTGGTTTACTGAATTGTTTGAATTTTAATATTATATTTGTAACCTTGTTCATATGTGTAGCTTCCATTATGACTCCTTAACGATTGATTATTGATATTGGAAATTTACACTTGCTAAAATAAGTTGTTGCCAATTTTCACTCCATTACTAATTCTTACTGTTATTCAATTTGTTTTCTCCTTCTCACACTTTACTCCAAGCTAAGAAATGAGAAAATTTGCTTATTTGCAGATTGAAAATAGGAAGAGTTCCACTAGAAATAAGTGTCATTGTCTTATTCAAGTCATACTGCATACCACTTACTTGTTTCAGTTGTTGAACTGCAGCCATGCTTGGGCAACACCTTGAAGGATTTTAGTTGAATGAAACTACTCCATTACTCATTTTTTAAAGACTAGTACTAATTCTAGCTGTATTTTTAGTTCAAAGGCTAAGTTATGGGTTTTCAAAGAAACCAACACCAGCTGTCAAGTGGTGGTGGTGGTGAGGGTGGGGACAAACATAAACACATAGACATCTACTTACAGATTTATACACATGCACATATATATTAGATTGGAGCCTGGTGTTGCCATCCGGTTTCACCAGTCCTCAGTCAAATCGTCCAACCCATGCTAGCATGGAAAGTGGACGTTAAACGATGATGATGATGATGATGATATACAAAGGATTTCTTTCAGTTTCTATCTCCCAAATTCACCCACAAGGCTTTAGTTCACCTAAAACTACAAAAGAAGACACTTGCCCAAAGTGTCATGCAGTTCAACTTAGCATGAAACCATGTAATTGGGAAGCGAGCTTCTAACTACGTAACCATGTCAGACCTTATAAGCTATACCTTTGCCTATACCCAACTACTTTAAGCACCCAGTCCATACTGTAAGGTGGTTGGCATTTGGAAGTGAATCCAGTTGTAAAAATCATGCCAAATCTAACCTTGCCTGTGCTAGTGCCACGTAAAAGGCACTGAGTCCACTCTGCAGAGTGGTTGGTGTAGGAAGTGCATCCAGCTCTTGGCCAGCTCCTGTGAACCATGCTATACATACATGCATGGAAGATGGACGTTAAACGATGACGATGATGATACTATATCAGTAAATAAATTGACACGATCAGAGTTGCAATAATTTTTATCATAGGCCTACTTCATCAGCTCAAACCTTAGGCTAAACAGCCAAAATATCATCATCTCCTATTGATCATATTTGCAGTTACTTAGAATCACAAAACTATTCTGTGTAATTTATTCACACCGTCAATGGACATTTTAACGTTTCATTTTTCAGTTTCTATTCTACAAAAGACTTTTTCATCGATATTGAATATCTATGTACTTGCTACGTGTGCTACAGATAGCAGCTAAATAATTTTCAAATTATGCTCTACTGTTTAGGAAAAGAAGAACATACATAAACTCATTGGATGAATGACATGGTATGGTCATGAGTGGAAAGTCTTTTATCACAAATTTTCTCTCTATCAGAGCAGACTGGACTTCACAACCCCAATACATTACTCTTGTCAAGCTGAAGATATTTTCATTGTGTATGAGTCTAAGTCAGGGAAGTGGTGGTGGCAGATGGGTGTTCTTTGTAAGCATGTCTTGCTAAAGTCAAATCTAAATTTCATAAGTGTTCAGCAACACACAGATGGATTTTTTAATGTTGAAGGAAATTCTCCATATCTGTATGTTTGTGTGTGTTTGCATGTATATGTGTGTTTACTTGTGTGTTGTGCATACATGTATAGCTTGCTGATTAGGTTGTCTCTCCAGGTGGAACCACTATTCCACGTTGTGAGATCACTGCCCCAGTACAACAAACATAAGATTAGAATGTGTAGGAAACAGGAAAGAAACACAAGACAGATTTTTCAAGATGAGCCAGCCTAAGAGTAGACCAAGAATGAGATGGCTGGATAATATCCATACCCTAAGTGGGTTATGCTTGGGAATCCAGCCAGAAAATTTAATGATGATTGCTTCTGATATGTTCCAATGAAGGAGGTACTTGAAAATTCTAAGCCCACAACCCTCCCAGAAATGGTGGGTGCAGAAGATGGATGGATGGATGAGTATATATTATTCTTAAACAAGAATATTATTGACAGTGAATATGAAGTTTTGGCCAGATAAGCTATTGTTAAGCCTACGAAAACATTAAAATAAAAAAATACTCCCTTTAGCATCGATTGGAAACTGCTCTCAAAAGTTCAGCCATATGAAAGGTAACAGCGAACCCTTTTAACTTTGTACTAATGAATCCTACCACATTCTAACATTAATGGACCAAATTCTGAACCACAATGCTGAACTAGTCTCTTGATGTAAGCACAAATTCTTTAAACACTAAAATATTTCAAACCAACAATATTTTTTCTGATGGATGTTACTTTCTCACCAACTCCTCTCCCTCCACCTACACCCTAAACTATCCCCATTATATACATACAAAAAACACTTCTTTCCACTTTACACTAAACAAGTACTGTACAAATTATCTACATGCTTCCCTATTTTTAACCAAAATCCCCACAAAACATTTTCTACTATAAGTACACAAAGCTACATACACATACATAAAACTATATATTCTTATGCAAGCAAGTGGAAAGACCCTTTTCTTTTTAAACTTTTTTATAACTTTCTCTTTTTTCTTTTCTTCTTTCTTTTTTTTTTAATAAAAAAATTTTAAACTTTTGATTTTAAAATCTTTTATGATTATATTTTATTTTTATTCCCATTTTTATCCATGAATATGTACATACCTTTTAAAACGCCCCACCTTCATTTATATCCACAGGCCTAAAATAGTATATTATAAAAGAGCCACATTTCAAACAGAATTGAAGAAATATTTATAAACATATAACCCACAAACTCTACCTCCATAAAACAGAAGTGTTAAAATTTCTGCATACTAATTAAATTGCTTATAGAAGAATGAACATCTTGAGAGAAACATACACACCAACAATCTTTATACCCACCCATATGCTCTTGTGAACCTCAAAGCACAAGATAAAAAATTTTCTATCCTAACAACACCATGACATGTCTGACCAATAACACACCTTTCAAATAAAAAGAGGAAATATTCTAAATAACAACAACAAGTAAAGAAATTAACCAGCTAAAACATACCAACCACTTACATTTGTTTGTGAAACCCTAAAAATTTCCATTACAAAATGTTGAAGGACCCAGTTACTAAAGTTTTAAATACAAGACTTTGTCCCTTTGACCTCTCTGTTGTCAAAGCAAAGGATTAAATCCAACAAAACCGAAAATAATTAAAATTACTAATATATCCTATAATTACCTACCAAAAGGGACAAATCTGAATTTGCATACGTACTTACAAAGTTATACATACATGAATAAATTCTAAATAACAACATAACCTTAAATTTAATCAATAAAACATTTCTCCAAAACACCTCTCCATAACAACCCACCCTAAAACCTAATTACCACTCCACTCTAACTCACACACCCGAGGAAGCGTTTAACTCAACAGAGATTATATGATGTCAACATTAACTTCAATGCTTTGCAGTTGGACGATGGCTTATGCGACTGAACTTCAAAGTCAGTGTCAATAATAGTCTTGTTTAAGAATAATAAAACTATACCCACTAGGTTAATGTAGAATTGTTTTGATAATAACTGGACATAAAACACGTACACACATATACACACACATGAACACACACGCATAGATATATAGTTTCTGCAACTGGACACCAAACCAAATGAGATGTATGAACACATTCTTTTGAGAACTGTGTCTCACAAACAAAAGGACTTAAACCTTTTGAGTAGATCACTGAAAGATTGAAATTCATTCCATATTGTCTTACACATTTCTACTTATTTCACAGTTTGTTTCTTCCTCTTATAGTTTAATATCCTCACTGTCACATATCCCTTAAATCATTTTGTATCATCTTAATTAAGAGAATAAAATGGATTAGCTAATGTTGTCCTTTATATACATGGATTCACAATGAAATGACAGGATTATAGCTGAAATTTCTTTGATTGTAGACCAAGATTCACCTTTACTGAGACAACAAATGTTGGTGACAAGAACATGGAATGGTTACTTAGCTTGCTAGAAATAGGAACCAGATTGTTGTGAAGACACAATCTAGTTTCAGACAAAATGAAGAATATGCTGGCTATGCTTTGAATAAAAGATTTGATAGTTCTGGTTGCAATTACTTTATAGACTTTGTTCTTCAATCCTGTTTGAGTAGAAGCTAAGCAATAATAACAGAAACATGTATGATGAACATCAAAATATATTTATGGATTATAAAAACAGTCATATTAATATACCTAATACCTAATATTACTGCTGCTTGCTTAGCATAGCCTTTGTTTTTAAGTAATAAAGTATTGCAGTTTTTCTTTTATATAGGCTTATATCACATTTTCTAATACTCTGCTTTCAAAACAATTCAGTTTTTGAAAAATTTTAGGAAAAGCATTATTCAAATTGGAATCCTTTTTCATTTATTTTTTAAAAAAGAACTTTACTTTGATGCTGTCATCTTTTTATGGAGTTTCAATATCACAAAACACGAATGCAATGCTTCAAAGAAAATTGAGAAAAAAATTTTTTTTTTTCATAATTGAATAAATTTTCTACCGGTATAATAATATTTTTTCCCCAGGTACATAAAGAAATAAACTTAGCAAGCAATAAATAAATAAATAAAAAAGTAAACAAATAAATAAATATTAGTCATCTAGTCATAACACTTGAAATACAAACCAATATTGTCTCGTTACTTTAATCTATCTTAGCTGTTAATGGATAATTATCAAGGAAAACAATTTTCTGAAATTCTGTGTTGGGTTCTTTCACACACACACATACTCACACTTTTGTATGCAAGCATGCATGAAACCCACACACATGCAGCTTATACCAAGTTCAATAACTGTAAGCAAGTTCAGAAACATTTATTTTGGGTAGAAAGTAAGTTATTTGTATCATCTGAGTCATCTGTGAAGCAATCCAAATGCAAGACAAGGAACCATCAAACCTCTAGTAATTTCAGCATAATACTCTGAAGCCACCTTTTCCACAGTAAAAACATTGGGAAATTATAGAATTCTTACTTAGAATGCTACAAATTTATTTCCAAGATAAATACGGATATTGTGTGATGTCTGGCCATTTTCCAAGGTAATTAGCACTTAAAATAATTGAAAAATAGATTGCAAAATTGGCTCTCTGGAAGATGCCCCTTACTCACAAAATTCTACTAAAATGATAATATCATTCAGGCTATAATATAAGTAAAGGAAAAAAAGATGTGTTACTTGTGAATGGAATACCTAAGCCGAATTGGTGATAAATAATAAAATAACTCATTAAAATATATTACCGTCAACACTATATAGATAATAGTTGCACTGAAGAAATAAACCATAGCACAGTTACTTGACATGTTAAAAGTAGCAACCAAATCTCCCTCAGATGCCATTCTACCATCTTAAAGAAAAGTAATCTTTTCTACTCTAGGCACAAGGCCAAAAATTTTAGGGGAGGGGCCAGTCGATTAGACTGACCCCAGTGCACAACTGGTACTTAATTTATTGACCCTAAAAGGATGAAAGGCAAAGTCAACCTCAGAGGAATTTGAACTCAGAATGTAAAGACAGATGAAATATCGCTAAGCATTTCGCCCAGCGTGCTAACATTTCTGCCTGGTCACTGTCTTCTTAAATTAAAATAATGTTACCTTGGATAAAGGTGGAATAATCATACATTTGAACACCTTCAGTTATTGGTCTGTGTGATAGTAGCTGCTTTGAGATTAAACAACTATAATGATAACAAAGTTGACTCCAACTATAATTTTAGTCAAAAAGTATATTATAGTTCTCCTTTATAACATCAATTGCAATTAGGTTGTGGCTGATGATATTAAGTAAATCTGGAATATTTAGCATTATTTTTAAATATGCAAGGTGTCTGGGTTAAACTTGACAGTTTGCAGAAAAGGAAAAGAAAGTACAATATCCCATCCAAAAAAATTATTTAAAAAAAATCAAAACATTAATAACTAGATTATGTTTGGGAAATAACACTTTACCCAAAACAACTGCTCTCAGCTTCCACCATGGCCTCAAGATGGCTCTGGAACTTGGTATATGCATTCTTCACTGAGTCTGGGAAGATTTTCAAACACCTTCTCAATCTTGGCTACCAGCTCAGTCTTGGAGTTGCAAGCAGAGTAGTTGGAATCTTTCTCAACGATGCCCTACACATAGTAATCCATGAGATTACAATCAGGAAAAAATGCGAGGAGAGAAATTGGGCTGGTGAAGTTATAGAAATTCTGCAACAACCATTTTTGTTTATTCTTTCTAGAGGTATGGCAAGGAGCCAAATCCTGCTGTTACACACGTATATATATGTTAGATAATAAAATGAATGGTTTACACGGGGTAGCTTACTGGTAAAGCACGGTCACTTTCACAGTGTTTGTTACGTATATGGTAAACGAAAAACTGAAGATGGAATATATGAGAATTTTAATTATTAATCACCTCAATTGCTTTGACATAGCTAGAATCAATCCCACATTAGTTTATCTACGGTACCTCCAGGTACACAGACTAGACCACTTAATGCATAACCAAACACAGCTACACCAAGATGAATCAGTCTTCTAACTTAAACAACGGTAGTCATTAAAATACATAGCAAATGTCACACACATACATATGTGTGTATGTATTTGTGTGTATATATATATATATAAATGGTCCATCAGCATCTTGTGGACGAATTTCACTGGCACTCTCTGCATGTGCAAATCATCCAATAAAATGGAATGCATTGATCCTCTATTCATTCCCATTTCATGAGCAATTTCTTGTATTGTTACACAATGGTCTTCCATGACTATTCACCAAACTTACTCAGTCAGCTCCTCATTTTGGTTTGTGGATGGCCTGCTTGAGAATGCCTCACTCACCACAGTTGTGTAACCATATCTAAAGCAGTTGTAACACTCCATGATCTGACATTTGTTCATGGCATCATTGCCCACTGTACCTTCTGGGTGGTTTGAGCTTGAATATCACCAATGTTTTTTGGAAAATTCCATGTGACATCTCTGCTCAATGCTTTTGGTGTAAACAAAAATCCAATGAGTGCACACTGCACATAAAGACTAACAATAGGAAACTAATCCAACCATAAAAATCTGCTGAAAATAAGTCCCCATCCAACTCACACAAGCATGGGAAAATGGGCATTAAATGACCAGAAGAAATTATACATGAATACATACCTCCGCACCCACACCCACATGTGTGTGTGTGTGCCTGTGTGTGTAATTATTAGTGACAGAAGCAACATTATTAACAAAAGGCAATCTGACTTAATTTGGGTATATTGTTAGAGCACTGAATTCTGCATTATTTACCTTGAGAGGTCCTCTCATACATATATTTATATTGCTGGCAGGTGAGAATTGACTGCTACAGGGGCTGACACTGCCAGTTCATGTGATTTCAATATGCCCCATCACCTCAGTAGCAGACATCCAGTAGCTGCATACAGCCAAATCTGACTGCCAGCAATATACATTGCCTGAATTGCACAACTTTGTATTTAATATGATTCAAATAGCATTTCTTCACTGAAACATTGATTAGATTTCTATTTACCCTAATTAAAATCAGGTATATAAGATATATATATATATATATATATATATACACATAAACATGTACTTGTGTGTGTGTCTGTGTCTCTCTGTGAGTCTCTGTGTGTGTATATATGTGGCAGTTTTCTGCAAAGATTTTGCCTATCAACTTTCACTCATTATACAGTAATCAACCTGAGGCCAATTTATAAGAAGACACTTCCCCAAAGTGACTGATGAGCAGAGCAATAAAACTTGGAAACATATGTTTGTGAAGTGAAATCTTTAACCTCACAGCGAGGTCCCTGAATATATACAAAATTTAATAAAAACTTGATGGTTTTAAAAGGTTGATGATTTGAAACACTAATGAGCTAGCCATATTTACATTACCGTATTTCCATAACTTTAGAGAAAAAACTGATTTTAATCAATAATCAAGTCATTTTGTGTTATCTTAAAATAATATGACATCTGAATCACATTCTATATCGATATCTCTTATAAAGAAGATTTTTAAATGAATTATAAAGACTAGTCTGATAAAATGTTGATTGACTTTCAATCGATTTGCTCCAAAAAATAAAAATAGTCATAAAGAAGTAGGGGAAAAAAAAAAGAAAACATCTTTCAGACAGATCAAAAACTGATTATTGAGCTGAAAGCTTCTGCTGAAGTTACTACAAATACGAGTTAGATATGACTGGGGGGAAATACTAGATTGCTATATTCAATATATTATGTAATTTTCTTTTGCATTCTCTGGTTAATTTCATATTTTCCTGGCTTTGATTTTTGCATTTCATTCGTTGAATATGTTTGGCAAGATATATACCAGCGATTTGCTGTAGAAATAAGATTAACATAACTTTCCACCTACAAATTTCACCTTATATGTCGATAAAATAAAAGTTGACGTTGGTTCTAATAGACTTCAGTTACATTTCACTGTATTTCTTCATACCTCAAAGGCATAGGCATAGCTGTATGGTAAGATATTTGCTTCCCAGTCGCATGGCTCCAAGTTCAGTCTCATTGTGTTGAACCTTGGGAAAGTGTTTTTTACTATAGTGCTAGTGTAACCAAAGACCTGCTATTGAATTTGTTAGACAGAAACTGAAAGAAGCCTGTTGTTGCATGTGTATATATGAGGGGATCTCAAAAATTATTTACACTTTCTTCATAACATATCTTTCTTATTGTCACACTGCCTTCTGTGTGCCTATAATTGGTAGTATTGTGGTCACATGATCAAAGTTTGAGCCTGATCATGCCATTTTTCTTTCTGGCTTTACAATGAAAGCATGACTTCTCCACTAGCAATGCACACCAAAGAAGAACAAAGAGTAAAAGAGTGCAACTTTGAGCATAACAGTCACAGGAGATGAAACATGGGTCCATAATTATGAAGCAGAATCCAAAAGACAGAATATGGAGTAGAAACATTCTGGCTCGCCCGTTATGAAGAAATCCAAGATTAAACTTTCATGGGAAAGATGGTGCTAACCTTCTTTTGGGACTCAAAAGGGCCTATACTGGGAGACTACCTTTAAAAGGGGTGTATGATTAACAGTGCAAGATACAGTACTTTGCTCACCAACAAACTGAAGCCAGCAAATCACACTAAATGCTGAAGCCTATTGTTGAAGAAAGTTTTGTTGTTATATGACAATGCACGCCCACACACAGCCGCAAGCTTGTGGATCGCTGAAAATGAAGGACACTATATAGAAAAATGACATACTCGATCATCTCCTACTTTTGTTTAAATACATTGCTAAAACAAGTGTGCTTATAATTGTTGACTCCCCCCCGTATATATATATTTGAGCATGGTCATTGCCAGTGCCGCCTGACAGGCCTTCGTGCCGGTGGCACGTAAAGGCATCCACAACACTCTCGGAGTGGTTGGCATTAGGAAGGGCATCCAGCTGTAGAAACTCTGCCAAATCAGATTGGAGCCTGGTGTAGCCATCTGGTTTCACCAGTCCTCAGTCAAATCGTCCAATCATTGCTAGCATGGAAAGCAAACGTTAAATGATGATGATGATGATGATATAAAATAGGTATATATATATATATATATATATATATATATATATGTGTATGTAGGTAGCTATGTGTGTATGTCTTTGTGTTTGTATTTCCCTCTCTCTCACTGCTGCTTAACAGTTTTGTAAAAAAAATAATAGACAGATTAAGCATTAGGCTTTACAAATATGTCCTGGTGTCAATTTATTTAACTAAAAACCCTTCGAGGTGGTGCTGCAGCATAGTCACAGAGTAATAATTGAAATAAGCAAAGGGTTAACGACATACCTCAAAGAAGAAGAGTGTACATGCATTTACATTAATTAGACTACAATCTACAGTTCAGACATTGTTAAAGGATTAAGAAATTTTATTTACAATTCTAAGTTCTGGGTTATGATCAGAATGAATGTTTCCTTGCAAAAGTACCTTTGTCGATAGTCTCAGTTCAATCCTAGACTTGAGAGAAGCACAGTAGACAAATCTGGGTGGAAGTCTTCTTCATACATTACATCAGTAATTGAAAGGGTCAAACTTGTTAGACACTGTGTCATGCTGATTCTCCCAGAAGATTAGATCAAGGTACAAGTTCCCATGTAATATTCAGCTTCTTACAATACAAATGAATGAAAAAGTAGTTTCATTGATTGATCATGAGACTACTTGTTATTGAAACCAACATATGATTCATTTACTTTTAATATATTTTCTAATTAGACTATAGTTATTACCTATCTTTTTAATATGGTGAATAGTATTGTATAATACCCTTCTACATTTTAGATCAAGCAAGCTTTTGTGAAAATTAATATTACTTTCCTTTGTACAGCATTAGCTCTTTGTTAACTTATGTAAGGTCACCTAATCTCATGAGGTTTATTAATAACTGGTGTATCCATATCGCCAATAATAAAGGCAAATATGTTTGTATTATATAATGTATTAAAATAGTTATTATATAATATATTAAAAATAGTTATAATAAAGTAAAAACATAGAAAAACATGTAATACACATTGCATTGATCAATTTTCGTCATTGTCATCACCATCATTATCATCAGCATCATCATAATGATAATAATAATAATAATAATAATAATAATAATAATAATAATAATAATAATAATAATAATAATAATAATGATAATACTCATCATTTTAGCATCCACATTTCAATGCTCAGATGAGTCTGACAGAGTTTACTGAAGCAGATTTTCTATAGCATAGCTGAATGCCATTCCTGTTGCTAACCCTCACTTGTTTCCAAGCAAGGTCATATTTGTCTATGGCAGGACATGTATATGCAGAATATTGAATATGACTCATGGAATGTCAAGATAAAGAAACGTGCATGCATTCACACAAACACACACACATACATACATACATACATACATACATACATACATACATAATACATACATACATACATACATACATATATACATACATACATATATGCATACATATATACATACATATATATTTTTTTTTTTCAGGACATCAGACACGTGAAGTAATAAACAAATGGATGGAAGAACATTCTAGATGCACTGAATGCACAGATGTATGGAGAAGAAGCACAGGTTACAAATTCCTCATCAGTTATCAACGAGGGCATTGAGCACAATTTCATGCCATTATCAGTAATATTGCATCCTCCACAGAGGCAACTAGCAAGAGAATTTGCTGGAGAAGTAATCAAAACTTAAAAAAACAAGACAGACAACAATGAGGAACAGTGGACAAAAAAATGAAATAAATAAACAGAATATGACCTTAGGGCCAGGTGAAGACAACAGAAAATAATAATGCATATACAACAAAAAAATAATAATGCATACACAACAAAAAAAAAAAGCCATGCACTAGCAGACAAACAAGAGTGGAGTAATGCAAAAAGAGAAGGAAAACTGTCCTACAGGACTAAAACAAACAAGAGAAAGGTTCAACAGACAAGAGAAAGGTAGAGTGGAGCTCAGAGAAGTATGACCACTAAGGGTGAAGGCAATGTAAAAAAGAATGACACCGCCTTAGATCATGATCAGTTATGTGCTAGTGAGAAGAGGGAGGAACAGTCAGATGGACTAGAGAACAGCAGAGAGAGAAAGGGGAAGAGAGCGAGAGGCATAAGAGGAAAGATTGAAAGACAGAGAAAGAGAGAGAAAAATGGAAGGTGAAAGAGAAGCAAATAAAAGGGAAGAGACAGACTAGAGTTGCATTCGCCTGGCCCTAAGGTCATATTCTGTTTATTTATTTTGTCTTTTTGTTTTGTCCCCCATTCCTCCTTATCATCCGTCTTTCTTTGTTATGTTTTGAGTGGTTCCCTGGCAAGTTGTCTTGCTGGTTGCCTCTGAGGTGGGTGCAATATTATCGATAATGGCATGAAATTGTGCTCGATGCCTCAACCGATAACTGATGAGGAGTTGGTGACCTATGTTTGTTCTCCATTCATCTGTGCATCTGTGCATTCAGTGCATTTAGTATGTCTTTCCATCCACTTGTTTAT